>NC_056746.1:1567087545-1567172545 GCF_019279795.1 Protopterus annectens
CTGTGACAAATTACATATCCCAGCCAAGCCCATCCAGCCTTAGTTATCCTGTGTTGTCAACTGCACATGTGTAGTAGAACACCTGAGCCAAATGCACGCTCTCCTTCTCGCGCTGCACACCAGTCATTTTCTCATACCAGCTTTTTAAAAGAGATAGAGAAAAGAACACTAACCACAGACTCTGTGCTTATCTAGCGCATATTATTAAGGGGCGAGTCTGCCCTTTCTAGCCAGGAACTTGGATTCAGTAGATGAAACAAAAACAAGAAATTTCATACTGAAATAGAATGGAATAGAATAGAAAAGGAACCACTGTGACACCACCAAAAACACAAGAAATACTAAATTGTAAAGGAATTCTTGAGCAATATCTACAAATATACTGTTTAACCCAGGATGATGAATAGATAAATTATATAAAATAAAAAGAAAGTCCAATATAGACTGGAAAAAAAAGGAACTGCCAGTGTGTGTGTGTGTGTGTGTGTGTGTGTGTGTGTGTGTGTGTGTGTGTGTGTGTGTGTGTGTGTGTGTGTGTGTGTGTGTGTGTGTGTGTGTGTGTGTGTGTTGTAAGAATGCTCAAGAGATTGTGTGTCTGAAACTTGCAGTCATGCAATTGTTATTTTATTTTATTTTTTTTTGGGGGGGTGCAGGTTTTAGGAATAAAGGAAATGACTAAGGTTTGAGTGTTGTAAAAGAGAGAGAAAGAAGGTTAAGAAATACTTTTAATTACAAAATATTGGGTCCAGATGTTGTACCCAGTTTCTTTTTAAAAGTATTGATATCGTGATAAATTAAACTGGGCAAGAAAATCTGTGCAGCATGAAATGACCCCTGCCTGGTTAACAATGAGGAAAACAATATGCCTACACTGAAGTGAATGTGTAAACTATCCTAAGAAATATTAACCAGTATCCAGTAACTATTTTTCCAACAACTTATAACCTATTTACTGGAATAAATGCAGATAAGTAAACAGTCATCTAAATAAAATTACAGCCAAGTCAATGGGAAAGAAAGGGAATAGATTATAATGGATGGAATTAAGTCCTAATAGAAAGCTGTACAAAAGAAAAAAAAAAACATTGCATCCCACACTTCTTAATTGCACACTGCCCACAGATGTGTAAGATTCACCCCTCTCAATGCAATTAAATTCCAATTAGTTTGAAAAAATGTCAAACCAGAGCAGATTATTTTTCCATGTATAATAATATAATAAGGACTATTCCAGGGTGATTCTTTGTCATGTCTGCAATTTTCATTTGCCCTCATTGCATTAAGTTTTTCACATAACAGACTTGGCTGCAAGTACAGGAAACATTAAATGACAGCTCACCTCCTTTTTTTTTGATGATTTAAAACTATATAACTCAACTAACAAACAACCGAAAATATAACTACAACAGTTAAAACTTTTCAGATTATATAAGAAGTAAAACATTAAAAATTAGCAACCTTGGAGAGGAATGTCATAATAATAAAAATGGAACATTTAAACATGTATAAGATGACAGAACAGCTGTGCTGCTTGATCCAAAGAGAACAATGCTTAGTAAGGAATATTTTACAAGACTGAATGTACTATTGAAAACTATTTTGATATAAACTAATAGAGCAAAAGCTATAAACCAATTTGCTTTCTCTGTTGCAACTTATTGTATTGGATTAGTTGAATAAAAAATAAGAAAAATGCTTAATGCCTATCATGTGATCTATAAAAACAGCTTTTGGCTATATTATATATCCACTGGTCTGAAGGAACAAAAAAAATCACGTTAATGCAAACTGACATAGAAATAGAGTTTATAAACTGATAAATTATTTGCTTATATCCACTTCCTTATCGTGAAGCTCTTTACACAAAAAAAGATGCAGAAGGCATCCATTTTGATTTACAAATTATTTGTAAAAGTATCGATATCTTTGTTCAGTGATTTAACCTTGACATAAATAAAATGAAATGTCTCCTGCCTCATTAACAATGGAGAAAAATCATAGTCCTACAATGAAGTGAGCATGCAAATAATCCTAAGTGATACCAACCAGTAAGTCAGGAGCATTATGCCATTCAGGACATAAGACGTCTTGGAGCCAGCCTACTGATTCCCTCTAAAGTTTTTTTTAATGCAGTCCCACATTTTGAGTAGCAAATTGTATTATTTTCTAGTTTTACCTGCAATGCATGTAATAGTTTCAATAGGGTTTTTTTCTATAGTTGTTCAACTTCCATCTAGTCATGTACTAGCTTAAATATCCCAATTCCTTGATATTATTTTTATACAAATGTGTTTCTAAGTATAGTACATGGAGAGAAAGCTAATAAGAGTAGTTTTGCAGGGGTTTTCTTCTTTCTACAATGATTCTTCTACAGAGTTAGCATAATTAAGTGGGGGGTATTGTGAAGGAAATTGCCCACAAGGGTGTGCAACAGGGCCTGGCTGTGGAAAAATAGGCTATAATTTACAGATGTTTTGGTTCATGGAAGCAATATTTGATCCTTTAGGATCAATGAATTTGTGTTCTGTGATTTAGGAATCATTTTTTCATTGTGGATTATTTGGAACTAAGGAGTGGACTTAATGAACTCAGCACAATTCAATTGCACAGTGTTCTTGTTGCATCGTACACACAATAGCATACTTAATTGTATTCAGCATAAACAGTGTGACATTCTAATTAATGCATAAACAGCTGAACTATATGCTAAAAACAACAATACAAGATAGGAGAGCTATTCAGCAAATTATAAAGGAATCGTGTACATTCCATCTAGCCATCTGCCCTGTACTCCAAAACCTTTTGGAATACAGTCACAGAAACTACACAGCAAAGAAAGAATGCTTGGAGCTGCTGCTTCTCTTCTTCATGTGTATGTGCAACAGCTACAACTCTATGTTGTTGCTACTGCTGACAAGGAGGAGAAGGGTATTTAGAACCCATTTATCTTTTCATCTGAGATCAAGAGCAAACAGAGGGGAACCATAACTGGTGAAGACCAAGGTATGTGGAGAACTTAGAATTTTAGCTACAGGAACCTTTCAGAGACAGACAGGGGACATTCTGGGGGTGTCACAGGCATCAGCATATATATATATATATATATATATATATATATATATATATATATATATATATATATGGATTTGTAACACTTAACTGAAAGACCATTTCACTGAAACCCATTTCACTGAGACCAGATCACCTAAAGTAGCCCCCACTTAATTTGGCTTTCTGTCTGGTTTTGTTTTACATTATTTGGTAAAACTGAACTAGGTGGGGGGCTATGCCCACACACTCCCCTAGCTATATATACTAACACCAGGATTGCACTACAGTGGGGAAAAGGACATATACCTTTGACTTGCCTTAAAGTACTACTTGTCAGTGAAATGAGTTTTACGTGAAATGAGTTTTAGGTGAAATGAAGTTTAGATGATTTGATCTCAGTGAAATCACAAGTTTTGTTTACTATTTCATTCATAATAATGTGAAAGCTGTATTTTTAAGAGGTATAGACCTTTAAGAAACGGAGAATTTGTTGGCGTTATTTAAACAGCTGATTAATTGAAAACTTTAGTTCTGATGAAGACCAGTTTTAATGGTTGAAAGTGCTTAACTCTGTGGAATATTTTATTGTCTCGTTTGTTTGTTGTATTAGTCCTTATTCGTGTTCATTAAATTGAGAATTTTCTTTAAAAGCGACTTTGTTGTCGGTGCTGGCACTTATTGGTGGATTCCGGAGGCGTCTTTATTGAAATATACACATTCCTTTTCACATAGGTTTGAATCCCACCTTGCACAAATTACTTTTAATAGTGTGTAAATCCCAACAGAATATGTGCCAAGTCAAGGCTTAAACGTCAAACCATTTAGAACACATGCCAACAATTAATGGCAAATCTCACATCCTCACTGCTGTTTCATAAACTCCTTTCCTCCTTGTCTGACAACATTTCTCTTTGCTTACCATCACACACATTCAGTTGGCATGGTGTGAATGTTTACACAGTGGTTGTAAAATGAGAAATCACAGTTTGGAGGGAGACGATTACTACTTTTGTTGGAGGATGTTTGCTGACCTTCCAGGTGATGGGAAGGATGGTGTCAAAGTCAGGGCACAGAGGTGGGGTGTGGAGAAGTCAAATATCCTTATTGCACTCCTCATGAAGCACTACAGCTGTAGGCTGCTGCAGGGGGACTGTACTGGGTCTCAGTAAAAGGCTGAGGCTTGGAACAGCCTTGCCAAGGCTATCTCTAGTGTGGCTAGAATACCACACACTGGGGAACAATGTAGTCACCACAAAAGTGACCTTAAGAGGCACAAGGAGGCACAACTCAACCAGTGGCTGGATGAGTTTCAAATTAATAACACCCCCCAATTGGGTAAGTATACAGATCAAGCAATTTGACATGACATGCAGTGCTGTAGATAGCCAAGATTGGTATGAATAATCCTTTGATGTCTGTTCTTCTCTCTTTCTTTATTTTACAGCTGTAGAGGAAACTTTGGCTAACAGAAAAGTGCATACTGAGAGATTGGCACAACTCAGAGAGGCAAAGGGTATGTCTGCAGCTCAATTGACCCTGGTTGCAGTAACTACTGTGTTTCCATTGATCAGTAGCAACTTAAGCACACATACTTTAACTGTAACAACAAGCATGCATGCTTTCTCCTGTAGCTGTTTGTAATTGTATTAGGCAAGTGTAATGGTCTATTCAGATTATGTGGATTCAATTCCCATAAGAAACCTATTGGTTCACATTCAACAAGTATCATTTATAAAGTTGAAATGCAGCAATATTGTCTTTAATGCCATGCTGTTAACTTATTCTCAACTATCTTTGAAAGCATCTATAAAATATGTGCATATTCCACGGATTACTTGTAACAATTCACAATTGTTTTTGGACTTGTGAGTGATCTGTAGCTAGTATAATGATAAATAGTGAGGATTTATTTTAATAAAAAATAATTTAATATATTGTGGTTCTAATGATCTATTTTCTTTTTTTTTCCAACTAATCTCTCTCTCTTTTTATTTTTTTGTGGGTTACCTTTCTGCCAACAAAACAAATGCATTTCAACATAGGGAGGTAGGCCAGCTGTTGTGGCTTGGTCTGCCAACCCTCCACCAGCTGCTTTGCCAGTACCTCTGGGATGCAACCTGACAGTGCTGTCTCCACAGCCACTGCTCTACCTTGTCCATCCTCATCAGGTAGTATTACCTGGCTGGTGGTACAGTGGTACCCTCCAGGATTACTGGTAGAGGTGATGATTTTGTCACATACCAGGAGCTGCCAAGGATGATGTGCAATCTAATAGAAAGTAGTCTTGATGTTCCCATCAACCAACTGGAGAGGTTGCTCCTAAAAATTGAAAAGTGACTCCCACATGAAGCAGTCTCACAGACAACTGAGCAAGGGGACAGTGATGACAGTTCTGAGGGTGAGGACTAGATTCTCACTGTTTCCACACTTAGTAAGCATGTACCTCTGATGTCTCCTACCTATCCCTAATTATGGTACCCCCCACCCCTTTTATATCAATCACCATCCCTGTGTTTGTCTTGTATGTCCTATTTGTCTGGACCTGCTTCCTCACCTACTTTACCCACCCGACTATCACATTCCTACATCCCTTTCTCAGCATTCCCCTCTTTTTGTCTTTTTGTAACAAAAAAAGGGCACTTGTCCCACAAAAAAATCGTCCCATACATAGCTCTCCACATTGCATATGTGTCTTCTCAACACACTTGATTTGGTCCAATTGCCTACACAACATCATTGTATTGTCACCCATCCATGTTGTGGTGACAGTCCAAATTCATCAAATTTTAGCTACATGTGCACATTACTGTAGCAAAGAAGTGGATATCTATGTTTTTCCCCTAATTCCCTTCTACAAATGTCTGTACTACCTCCCCTATGTTCTACCCTCTGTTTGTCACCTCATTTCAGCACTTTCCTATCAACCCAATTTAGACGTTTAATCTGTTAAAAAATAAAATCACACACAACACACGTGTTCAGAAATGGCCCATTAAAAAGCCAGCAATTTTTGTCTTTTGCGTTTGTGTGGAGTTGGTATTGAGCACCAATGCCAAGTGGAGATAACTGGCTGTTCATGTCCTATAGCAAAACCTGGTGAGTTTTGCCAGTGGTCGCACAAGTTTGGTTATCTCTATACAATAGTGCTTAAGTTTGCTGTGCTAGAGGCACACCGAGTTAAAGCAGAGTAAAGGCACTACTTTAAAGAGTTATTAGACTGCTAGATGCAGCAAAGTGTACCTTCCTATATGGAGCATTGACATAAATTACTTGATTGAAGTTTTTTCCCAGATCATCAAGGGTTCTATTCCACAGGCATTTCACATCATTTCTTAGTGTGCTGTTATATATCTATGATATGTGTAATCACCCATATCTTAACATTTTCCACAGTTATGAGTTCTCATGGAAATATATTGAATACTGACCAAAAAAATAATATTTTAAGTGATTTCCATACCCATAACTATGAGGTATTTATCCAACCTTGTTCTGCTTTTCATAAGCCTCTTGTTCTACTAACCCTTCTAAACCTCTATATCAGTCACTTCATGTTATACAACATGACAGGTTAATAATTAGAACAGACCAAAATCATCTCCACGAATGTGCCATTATACCAAACATTGTTATGTGTATGTCCATCTCTCCTTGTATTCACCCTTTCACTCCCACCCCTCTGTATGAGTGTGTATTTATTAGGCTGGTGGATGTACAGATAATTTCATGGTTTTTGCATACTGTCATGACTCTGCTGATTGATAATATCAACATGTTACCTTGATTCAAAAGGTTATCAGTTCTGCTGTAGTTTGCAAGGTTTCAAAATCTGCTGTAGGATTCCCTATGTGTCATGTTCAGTTGATGATCAGATGTATAAACACACATTTGCATCTTGTCAAGGCTTACAACCCAGCAGTATGGGGATGCTATTAAGGACTGTTTTAGAGGACTCTTTCTTGTGTATATATTGTCTATCCATCTGTCAACCCCTTCTCCTATATAAGTATGATAACCTTGCCTATCAAGTAAACTGTAAGGTGGTCCACAATTGATATAACTGTCAAAAATCACTTTCTACATGTCACCATTATATTTCAGATGTCCCACGTCTTCTTCAAACAGATGTATATGGATGTATTAACCATTGTTACTCTATATCTCCTCTACCCTTATTTCATGCAATTCATGCTACAAAGCAGGTCATATTCTGAATGACATGACATGCCATACCAATACACCATTAGGACGCTCATGAATGTACCAGGATGGTACTTGCTATGTCCTCTACAGATCTGTGCCTGTCAGTAACTCCTCTGTCTCATCATAATATACTCTAGCATCTTTAGTAGGATGATGGATGAAATGTTTATCTAATATGATGTAGAAACTGTCCTGACTGTGAAGAAGCATACTGCACACACTTTCCAGGATATCCAGCTCAAATAACATATCTGCTGAGTCATACCAACCATTTCAAAAGATGTATCACCTCTTGTCATTTGTAGCAAGCTGTACACGTAATTAACTTGTGATTTGCAGTGAGGCCTGCAAAACAGCTAGTAGTTGAAGTGTGATGAGGTAGGAATTACTGATACAATTTAAGGAAGACATATACTTTAGTGTACTCATTTATAGTTACATTTGTAGTCCTGATCACATTTACTTTACTAATGACATCCTAACACCATTTGCAAAAAAAAAAAAAATCATCAGGATTTGAATCCTGCTCTAACCAATAACTCACTACACTTGCATCCTGTGCCATAGAGAAAGATAATCAATAGCTGTATTTTTCGCACTCAGTACTGGCCAGAGTGCTGATGGCTACACTTCAGTACTGAGCGGAGAACCACAATTGCTCGGTGTTTAATGTTGCACAAAAGTGGAAGGCAAGGCCAACAGTTATTTATGTAATAAAATTCTGTTCTAAACATTTCAAAGAGAGACTACAGCATGCACTCCATACTAGATACCTACAATTTCTCCCATAACATATCTTCAAAGACTGACACATGAACATTCACATCTAACAGATGCATTTTCCCAGGTAATCCCAATCAGGTCAGTTACTGTATGTCCCCATTTGTGCAAAGTTTGGCAGTGAGCACCAGTGTACTTCAAAACTCCAAGTTGAATTCCTGAAATTCTAATTATGCATGTGCTAATACTTTGCCATCATCTATCAAATCAGCTTTTTGGTGATGCACTTTGTGAAGAGTTGTGTGGTTACTGGCCTGTAATCCTCCAATATACAGAAATGTATTTATAACCACAAGAGAAGGGCAGTGGCATTTGTGCTTCACTGAACATATACTTCATGATATTCATGGATGCCCTGCAGCAATGCACTTGCAAATTATATATCAGTACTTGGGCCATTGTGAAACAAACTATATAGATACATAGCCTAACTGCCTTGTTATATTTGGTATGGATTTATACTGACAGTGGATATTGGTCAAGCATGATCATATCCCATTCATATTGTCAGTAACTTGTATTAGTGTGAACATACCTTCATCCAAATATGAAGACACATTACTCAATCATTGCACTTCTGGCATTTCCCAAGTGCTTGTGTGTGTCTCATCAATACAACATCATGAAAAACAGGTACATGTCTGTATCACTTCTGCAATATGCATTCATGACAGCTTATTTCACCTAGTTCATCAGGATTTATTTATAACTGTTTTTGCAAATTGCACTCACACAATCATATCTCAAATCCGGGCTTTGAACCCAACCCTTATAACATTGTATGATACCTGCAACACTATGATGATGTAATCCTCTATAAAGTGCACACTCACAATTTCAAATTCAGGTTTCTGCATTGACACAAGCATTGCATGCTGTATTTTCTAGCTGGTACAACTAGAGAGATAAGGGGATCTAATCTTATAGCAGTCAACTTGTGTGTGTTTATGCCTAAGTAGGTTTGTGCATGGTCAGATGAGCATGAGCCCATGTTGTGCTACTCTCAATCAACTAGTATGCAGAAGATGCTTTTACATTGCTACATGACTTCACATCAATTTCATACAGCCCTCCCAACATGCTCTTCTCAGCATTCACTGATAAGGTCATCCTTTGCAAAGTGCATTCAAACAGTACTTAAGTCAGACTTCTGTGGTGGTGCTGGTCTTATGTTGTATTGAATCCAGCTTGGAATCCTTCACAGGTGTGGTGTTTGAATCTGATCTCAGTCAAATTGTTGGCAAGTTGATGGTATATTATGATCATTGTGTGATGATTTTAATCTATTCACTCATTTAATCCCCACTTCGGAGAACTTTTTACATTGCCTCCCGAGTCCAAAATCACCTTTTTCTGTCTGTCTCCATAACATTTTTTCAGCAGGACAATGATGATCCCATTAGCTCAAAGATGCATACTGCTAATTCACTCATATGGACAGAGGCAGCCTATAATAAAATCAGACACATACGGACATATCCATACTATCTTACCTGACCCACATATAGCAATTTGGGTTAAATGGGATAATAATGGCTTGTATGGACTCTTGGTCATTAGCCTAGTAACCTCTTATGACCCTATGAACATTGCACATTTCTATGTGGTTGTTATCCACATGTGCTATGTTAAGGTGTGGATGTGCCATAGTCCTTCAACATTATATTCCTGTTAGAAAAATGTGTATTTGAATACATGAGAAATGCTAGTGTTAAAAGCAAAGTAGTATATAATGCATTTTATTCTATTAATCATATAATAGTAAGAATTAATCCATGTGTAAATGTGAGTAGTTTTGAAACTGCAGTGTGGCTTGAAGCAAAGCTGATCTTTGACCCTGGTAGAATGCTAGCTTAGCAAGTTTTAATGTTTATGCTTTTCACAAGTGATTACCTGCTGGGTCAGGAAATTAAATGTGTGAAATAATGATATCTTCTGCTCTTTCCTGTTGGAATGATTTGGCTTTGTATATGTGTTACTGAGATAGCACTTAGCTGTGTGAGAAAGTGTAACAGAGAACAAAGACGTGTATTCAAAGTCTGAAGCTGCTACTGTATTCGAACTGATATGAAAACCTTGAAGAAGTAACTTTACAGAAAGACATTATGTCTGACCAGCTGGATAGCAAGGCCGTATTGTATCTAGAGGAAAAGTTTTTTTTTTTAATATACAGCATCAACAGCTTTATGAATAACAGATTGTAAGCTAAAAGTGATGTAGATGCCCTGTGACATATCACGTCAGTAAGGTGGGCATAGCTTAAGTGTTAAACCTATATAAAATTGTGTGCTTCCTGTTTCATGTCAGACAAAATTCTGTACTTGTACATTTTTTGCCTCCTGGTGTACACTAGTAAACTTTTTTTCCTGAACCTCCTGTGTATTGAAATCTTATTTTATTTAACAGTTTGGTCCTTCGGACCTTGGTAAGCCGCAGATCAGAGCATATCGGTGGTCGAATACTGTGCAGGAGAAGTTACCGAAATGGTTCTTCTTGAGTGAAAAGACCTCCGACTGAATTGTCATGTAAAGAGGTTGGCCACTTTCTGATCTGTGGCCAAGAAGCGGAACTTGGACTTTCTCAATACCAGAGGCTCAGGTAGGAAGAATTTGCCTTTTTTCTGTTTTAGATCAGGGACTAGGTTACAGTATATTGTTGTCAGGATTTGTTTTACAGATCAGGGACAAAAGGAAGTACTGTATATTTGGTCATAGATCAGGGTAACAGAATAAGGTAGGCAGTTATTCTATATAAACTGTGAAGAGGAACTGAGAACTTGATATCACATGATAAAAAAGGGTTACGTAACATTTTCTTTGACATAGGTAATCAGTGCACTAAAACATCGCGAAATCCGCCTCTAACCGAAGACGCAAAATACATGCAATTACAACGTTCTGATAACGTTAGGTATTATACGAAATGGGTTAGTAAATATGAATTTGATGTTAAACTAGATAAAACTTCACTAGTTAAACTCCTTAAACAGCTTAAATCTGATGCGGGAGGTCAGGCAAAAAAGCAACGCCAATTAGGCATTCCTCAGGCACACAGGTGGATTGAGGAAGCAAATCGTAGGGAGCAAAAGCTGAAAAATGCAAAAATATTATTTTTAGACAAAGAGGATAATAACTTGGTAATAGCAACAGCTCCTCCTCCTCCTCCCTTGCCCCCCCCCTTACCCTTTTCAGGATATGAAGAGAGTGGACAGGCTGGTCCGCCTCCACGTTATCCCGAAGTTTCAGCAAGACCACAACCATTTGTTAGAGATCCTATTGAAACTAGGTCCCGAACACGAAAAACACATAGGGACACAGAATCATACCAAATAGAGAGAAATCTACAGGATGAGAGTGAGGAAGAAATATGCCTACTTATAGAAGTTCTAAATCCTCAGGCAGGACAGGAAGGGTAGGATCCAACACTCTTAGTATATAGACCATGGACACCGGAAGATATCCGGAAGGCTACTGAGGGAATCCCCCATCTGAAAGTTAATTTTACGAAATTTTTAGAAGATTTACAAGGCATGAGGTTGAGTTACCACTTGAATGGGGAGGAAGTAGAAAAAGTAGTAAGACAAATTATAGGTCCAGATTGGCACATGATTTGTTGCACCTGGAAGCCTCGTAATGCAGAGCTTAGACCACTCCCACATAGTGACGCAGAGTTAGACAACAGAGTGAAAGGTCTGACAGACCGAATCTCTGAGAAATGGAAACCTAGAGCAGACTGGACTTGCATTAATCAATGCATACAACAGGAAAATGAGACAATAGATGGGCATTATGCTAGATTATTAGAATGTTTCAATAATCATGGCGGTATGTCGGTTCCTGAGAACCAAACGAATGATTCCCCGTATGAACAACAATTAAAAAATGCATTTTTGAAAGGTTGCATTGCACCTATTAGTAGCTTCATTATGAAGCATATGATAGACCATCGAACAGGGAGGCTACAAGCCTTACTCGAATACGCTAGACATGCTGAAAGACATTTTAATAGTAAAAAGAAAAAGAAGGCGCAAGTCTTCACTGCTGAAGATGGAGCTGAAGTATTTGTATTGCAGTCAGGTAAAACGGGCAAGAAGAATGCCCAGGGGAACAAACAGTCTGACAAATGATCAGAAGATTTTGAAGAGAGGAAAAAGAGAGGTGAATGCTTCAAGTGCGGGAAAAAGGGACATCTAGCAAGGGATTGTAGGCAAAACAAAAAGGTAATTACAGTAGATAAGGGAGATGGGGACTGACTATATGATAGTGAAGATACATCATGTGAAAGTCAGAAATCATCAGGAAAAGTTAATAAACAAAAAACAAATGTAAATGTGATAGAAGGAGTAGAGGAAGTGCAAGTAGATATGGAGGATGAAGAAAGTGAAATTTTGGACTTAGCATTATTGAGTTTAGAGCTCTACTTAGCAGATACGAAACCGGAAGTTACACTTCTGGTAAAGGGAAGGGAAGTCAAATTCCTGTGTGACTCAGGAGTGTCACGGACTTTGATACACCCCTCCAAATTACCAGTACATTCCGAATCACCTGATTATATATTAGTGAAAGCCGCAAATGGACAGCTATACAGGGAACCACTTTCCCATGATAGAGCAATAACTGACCCTGTTTCAGGTATGACCCAGAGAAGTAAAATTGTTGTTTCTGCAAAGTGTCCAGTAAACCTATTGGGCAGAGACCTTATGCAGATATTTGGCATAGCAGTAGTTCCAACTGTACAAGGTATGGAGGCACAGAGACAAATGGATACCTTTGTGGTGCGATCGGAGGGTGAAACTTTTTACTGGTACAGCCAGGACCTAGTCACGACAGGTCCAGGGGCAGTAACCGAGGAACTGATGAATGTAGCCATCAGTAAAGCCCCCTCCCTTGACACTGATCGACAGCATTTGTTACACTGTACTCTATACTACTGTACTGCACCAGGACCTGATAGAGAATATGAGCAAGAATTATTCAGAAATCATGCAACTAGACTAGTTTTGCATACTTTGTACTGGGATACTGAGGGGAACAGTGTAGTTAGCTGTTCGTTACCTCAAGAATTCCTTGCATGGTATAGATCAAATTGGTTACCACATGTCAGCTTGACAAAGAACAAAAGTATCAAATGGGCAGACTTAGGAGAAAAAGTAACAAGATGGGAGAAACAGACTGATTTAGAACTGTCAGAACAAGGAATACAGAAACAGAAACTGAATTGGTTGACACAGACACATCCAGCTGTACACTTGCAATCTAGCAAGGACAGCTGATTAGCATTCTTATTAGAAGAAGAAGAAAAGGCCTTATGTGAAATTCCAACAACCCTTTGGTCAACAGGCAAGTCAGGTGTAGGACTTATTCAAATAGCAGGACCAGTTACAATAACTCCAAAGTCAGCTTTTAGACCACAGAAAAGACAATACCCTTTGAGAAAGGATGCAGAAATAGGAATTAAACCTATAATAGCAGCATTACTCAAAGAAGGAGTACTGGTAGAATCTCCTGATTCACCATGTAATACACCCCTATTTCCTGTTAAAAAAGCAAACGGGGAATGGCGGATGGTACAAGATTTACAAGCTGTAAATAATGTAGTAATACCTAGAGCACCTACGGTGCCGGACCCACATACTTTGTTAAATGATTTAGAACCGCAACAGAAGTATTTCTCTGTGGTAGATATTAGCTATGCTTTCTTTTCAATACCTATACATCCTGGTAGTCAATATTGGTTTGCATTTACATTTCAGGGTAAAAGGTATACATATACTCGATTACCACAGGGATATTGTGAGAGTCCAACAATATTTGCACAAGAAATGGCTAGCAACCTGGCAGGGTTTACCCCACTGGGAGGTATTCAAATTCTGCTTTATGTAGATGACATCTTGCTAGCAGCCCCCGCCCAGCAACAGTGCAGGGAGGATACCGTAGCATTATTGAAATTTTTAGCAACACAAGGACACAAAGTAAACAAAAGTAAGTTACAACTTTGGAGAAAACAAGTTAGATACTTAGGATATGCAATATCCAATGAAGGTAGAATACTAGATGAGGAAAGAAAAACAGCAATTTTGCAAGCACCTAAACCAACAACCAAGAAGGAAATGATGTCTTTCTTAGGTATAACTAATTTTTGTCGGAGCTGGATACCAAATTATGCTTTGGAATCTGCTCCACTGACTGACTTGATATATAAGACACCAATGACAGCACAAGATATTTTACAATGGACAACAGAAGCAGAAACGGCTTTCTGCAGGTTGAAGCAGTTGATAGCTTCTTCATTAGTTTTAGGACTTCCAAATTATCACAAACGTTTTTTTCAGACCGTAGATTGTAAGCAAGGATATATGACGTCAGTATTGACGCAACAACATGGGGATAAGCAACGCCCCATAGCCTATTATTCATCACAGTTAGACCCAGTGGCACGATCTTTGCCTCACTGTGTACAAGCAGTAGTTGCAGCCGCAATGGCAGTACTGGCTTCAGCCTCAGTGGTGTTGTTCCACCCTCTCACATTGAGAGTGCCTCATGCGGTTGCAATAATTTTACTGCAAGAAAAAGTGGCATACCTTTCTCCTGTTAGACACCTTTCATGTATGACTATACTGCTGAGCCAACCTCATATGACAATTGAACAATGTCCTGCAGATGGCACACCACACAGCTGCCTGCAGGAAATTGAACAGTTAGCTTTACCTAGACAAGATCTCACAGATATGCCCTTGGATAATGCTGAGGTGACATATTATGTGGACGGCTCATGCAGAAGGGGTCCTACAGGGAAGAATCTGGTAGGGTATGCAGTAGTTACAGACACTGAAATTTTAGAAGCTCAATCCTTACCACACAACTTATCTGCACAGACAGCAGAATTGATAGCTTTGATGAGGGCATGTACTTTAGCAAAAAACAAGTGTGTGAACATATATACTGACAGTACATGTATTTGCACAACAATGGAAAAATAGAGGAATGATAACATCCAGTGGAAAACCTATTAATCATGCGCAATTTATTTTGGAATTATTAGAATCTATTCAGTTACCTACCAAAGTAGCTATTTGTAAATGTGTAGCTCATACAAAACAACAGGATAAGATTTTGAAAGGCAATGCATGAGCTGATGCAGCTGCAAAGCAAGCAGCCTCAGACTCAGAAACTTTACTTTTAAATGAGGAATTACAACCCTCTGAGATTTTAGATTTAGAAATGTTAAAAACAATGCAGACGCTTACTACAAAAGCAGAGAAACGAAAATGGGTAAAACAAGGTGCAATTCTTGAGAATGGACTGTACATTTCCAAAGAAAGAAAACTGATATTGCCGTCTAATTTATTTAGATATGCAGCTTTGTTGAGCCATGGGCAGTGCCATGTCTCAACAGGGGGGATGGTACAGTTAGTAAACCGAATATTCCAAACATATGAATACACAAACTGCACAAAAAAATTTTGTGCAGCTTGTCATACTTGTAACAAGCACCATGCACAAGGAGCATTTAAAACCAAGCAAGGAAGTTTTCTTATGCCACCATACCCGTTCCATACTATTTGTATGGATTTCGTATAATTGAATAAATGCGAAGGGAAAAAGTTTTATTTAGTTATTATAGACATGTTTTCCAAATGGGTAGAAGCTTTTCCAACCAAAAACCTGGATGCAGCAACAGTGGCTAAAGCCCTGATAAAAGAAGTAATCCCTAGATTTGGCATTCCGGAAAGGATTTATAGTGACAATGGCACACATTTTGTAAACCAGACAATCCACCAACTTGGTAGATTTTTTGGTATCTCCTTAAAGAACCATTGTGCCTACCACCCACAGTCAGCAGGACTGGTGGAAAGGTACAATGGTACCCTAAAAAGTAAGCTTAGGAAGCTAGTAGAGGAGACCCAAAAGAATTGGATATACTGTCTGCCTTTAGCACTGCTGAGTATGAGAACGGTTCCAAATGTAAAGGGTCTGACTCCCTTTGAAATGTTTTTTGGGAGAGCATATTATGTGCCTCAGTGGAAAGCTCTCATGCCTGCAGAGCAAGAGGCTGACAGTTCATTAGCTAGTTATATGAGGAAACTGTTAACAAATAAATCTGTTTTGCAGTTTAACTCTTTTTCAGATAAGGAACAGACCAGACCGGTGGAAGCAGTCTTGGCCCCAGGATCGTGGGTTTGGCTGAAAGTGACGAAAAGGAAGAATTGGGCAAGTCCAAAGTGGGAGAGACCGTACCAGGTTCTGTTGGCAATGCCTACTGCAGTTAGAGTGGCCGAGAGGACGTCCTGGGTTCATTTGACGCATCGTAAACCGGTAAAGAACTTTCAACTTGATAAAAACTTTGTGACTGATACACAACCAGACCGAGATGGCCAAAACCAAAGCGAATAGAAATTTAGATCAACCCCAGAGATGTTGCATAATCATTTTGTTGAGTGTACATTTATTGACTGTAATTGTGACAATTTTCCTCTTGTTGTGGTTTATCCGACACACAACCACACAAGTGAAAGTGGGAAGGCGTGATGAAACGTCTATAGACTGGCATCCAAATTTTAACACATACCTAGCCATGAAACGTGTATATGCAGAGACTATGAACATTTCAAATTGCTGGGTTTGTACAGCTATACCAACAGCATATGGAGGACTGATAATGTCCGCTCTCCCTTTGGGGATAAATGAGACTTGGGAGAACTTACTTTTCGATACAGGAACTGTGAGATCACAGGACAAAATAGCTTTATTTTTACCTGTCACACAAAAAGGAGTTGTATGTTTTTATAAAAATGACACCCTCCAGGTGGGCTGGAGCAATTGTAATATAACCATATCTTACCGATGTTATATTAAGAATGGTAATGGCAAAACTTTATGCAATACTAATTATGACTCGTATTTGAACTCATTGAAAACAACTATGAATGAAATTCGCAAAAATCCAGTTTTGTTTAAACAATTGTCAGTTATAGATCAGAAAATGTTTCATGCAGGGCTGATGCGTATTAGTACTAAAGTAGAAAACTGTTATTTCATTTGTGGGAAAATGGCATATAAATGGTTACCTGAGAATTGGTCCGGCAGTTGTTTTTTGGGTTATTTGGTTCCGGCAATAAGACATACTGCAGGATTACCTTTGGGTAAGATACAAAACGTGAGAGAAGCAGCCCGAAAACCCAAAGGTCCAGTTGGAAAACCTGTGAATCCAGTCAGGAAGATCGAAGCTGGCTGGAAAGACCACAATTCAGTAAAAGACAAAAGCGAATTGACTCATATGGACTTGAGTGACAGTGTTATATCTTGGGCAGGAATATTCCCAGCCTATGGAGCAGTCAAATCGATCTGGGAGCTGAGGAAGTTGTCGAAACTTCTCGAAGTAATGAGTAATGCAACTTTTTCCACCCTAGAACTGGTGACTGATGAACTGAATGCAATGAGAACTGTTGTGCTACAAAATCGAATGGCTCTTGACTTCACCCTAGCGGCGAGAGGTGGTACGTGCGTGCTTATCAAAGAAGAATGCTGTGCTTATATTCCTGACAATCGTCATGAGATCAGTAATCACCTATAGGTAATTCAGCAAGTATCAGCCATGACTGAACCAGGCCCAAACCCACTGACGGACTTTTTCCAGAATCTATTTGGGGGGGTGGGGTTCCATCCTAATAAATACTCTGATTGCCATTTGTGTGGGTATACTCCTAATAGGAGCATGTGTTTGCTGTGGAATTCCCTACATGAAAAGATTAGTCAAAGATTTTATTGATGTATCTGTTACTGAAACTTTGTACCAAGATATTGAGATTGAAAGATTGATCTCAGATGACATTTTTTCTGAAGTATAGATTGAATGACTCACCTAGCTGAAAATCCTAAGTGGAAAAGGCTAGGAGATGAAATGACACTATGCATACTTCAAAATAGAATAAAAAGTATTAATAGGGGGGGAAATGTTAGAAAAATGTGTATTTGAATACATGAGAAATGCTAGTGTTAAAAGCAAAGTAGTATATAATGCATTTTATTCTATTAATCATGTAATAGTAAGAATTAATCCATGTGTAAATGTGAGTAGTTTTGAAACTGCAGTGTGGCTTGAAGCAAAGCTGATCTTTGACCCTGGCAGAATGCTAGCTTAGCAAGTTTTAATGTTTATGCTTTTCACAAGTGATTATCTGCTGGGTCAGGAAATTAAATGTGTGAAATAATGAAATCTTCTGCTCTTTCCTGTTGGAATGATTTGCCCTTGTATATGTGTTACTGAGATAGCACACGGCTGTGTGAGAAAGTGTAACAGAGAACAAAGACGTGTATTAAAAGACTGAAGCTGCTATTGTATTCAAACTGATATGAAAACCTTGAAGAATAACTTTACAGAAAGATATTATGTCTGACCAGCTGGATAGCAAGGCTGTATTGTATCTAGAGGAAAAGTTTTTTTTAAATATACAGAATCAACAGCTTTATGAATAACAGATTGTAAGCTAAAAGTGATGTAGATGCCCTGTGACATATCACGTCAGTAAGGTGGGCATAGCTTAAGTGTTAAACCTATATAAAATTGTGTGCTTCCTGTTTCATGTCAGACAAAATTCTGTACTTGTACGTTTTTTGCCTCCTGGTGTACACTAGTAAACTTTTTATCCTGAACCTCCTGTGTATTGAAATCTTATTTTATTTAACAATTCCCAACTGGAATTTTAGCTACTGCATTGAGGCTCACTGCTGCCATCTGGTTACATTTTCCTTCCATAACAGCTGCACTAATATGTCTCCTGGGGACTGGTGAAATGGGATGATGCTATGTATACTGATGCCTTGCTAAGGCATGTGTTCTGATACTAGAGTATATCCACATTCTACACAGTTCTCATTCAACCATCACAGTGACAGTTACGGTATGGCACAGGTGTCCATGTGTATACCTAGCACCTGGAAATACATACAGCAATGTTATGACATAGTGATTACATGGGCACATACTCTGAAGTTCATCAACATCTTGTAATACTGTTATATACACACAAACATATGACATTTTGAGAGTCACTTGCAACCTTGGAAAATTCATTGTATGCACTGTGTTGCTTTTTGCGGGGATTATACAGGTGTTCCCCAGTAGCATTGCATAACTGTCAATATTTTTGTCATTAACCACATGAACCTCATCCAGATCAATTCTGATGTGTCCATATATGGTGTGAGGGCCCTCGCGCACACATTTCAACTGATAAACATACAAGCACATGATGTACAACTGATGGAATGACATGAAATAGGTAGGGTTGCATGACTGCGCTAACAGTTCCACTGTGTCGCATGTTAATCATACCGAAGGTTTTATTTTATTTATCTGTCCACTGGGAAAGTCTGACAGGGACAGTGCCCATTTTCAGCAGAGGCCCAGGGAGAAATGCTGCTGATGCATGTCTTTGGTATGCGGAAGGAAACCCGTGCAAATGCAGGGAGGACATGAATCCACACAGAAGGCACTCCAGCTGGAAATCAAACCAGAGAACCTGTTGCTATGAGGTGACAATGCTAACTGCTGCACCACTGCACCACCCTGGAAGTGATACACTGCTTGAAGTCAAATTGTAGTATAGGTACAGCTATAGTGTGACTGTAGTACATCACATACATACCACTACATCACATCAGTATTACCACTTGATAGTTCGGATGTATGTCAGAATTTCATGGTAGTATAACATTTTCACTGGCAGTGTCAGGGGACAGTGATCATGTGGCACATAACTTGAGGTTTGACATGTACTTATACATTGTACTCCATGTATTCTTTTATATGTGTACAATATTACAGTGACAGCTTCATCAATCATTGACACTTGACTTTGCACTGTTGTAATTTCTGTGCACAGGGGCATAGTTGATGGATTGCCATCATTCTCACATACTGCTGTACCATTCATTATAATGGATAACTTCTTAATTCACACATGAATTGCAGATGCTTAAGACAATATTCATTGCTATGACATGTGGAACATGCGTGCAATACCCGGCTGCGTGTAGGGAATCCATTCATAATAGTGTGTGTTTATATGTGTTGCTATCTGTATGGCTGATATCTACATCAGGCAGGGATTCTATAGTCAGGTGTATCCTATTTGGCACAGTGAGCTCCCACATCAGGTAGGATATAAAGAACTATTCTCTGGGATGCATACCCATTAGCATTTGACAGGACAGGCATCCCTTCAACATGTTCTAATAGATACATGGGATATATGTCTTTCTGTGTTGCACCCAAAAAATACACAGCTCAGTGGCAACATTCATGGCATGGGTTTGATTTCTGCAGAGGGGGATAGTGGCTTATGAGTCATGCAGACCTATCAACTGGCCAGGATTGTCCCTGATTTCAATTCCTAGTTTAACACTGTACTTCTTAACCCCTCCAAAAAGTGGTCACTTTTAGGGAAGGGGTAGGGAATTCTCTTTATAAAATACTGACAGTCATTAGTTGTACATATCTGGAACTGCACAACGTGCATAATAAGTTACAATCACATATTCTGTCAATGCCGCAGGTTAATGGTTGTAATATTTTAAAAGTGTCTGTGATTGTGCCTGTTTCTTTCTACATTTGCTCTGGAGTCTGTTGCTATGTGTCCATGATTGGTTGAGAGCTGTAGTGACATGTCAGACATATTCAAGTAAGTCATTTTACAGATCTTCAGAGTATGCACATACCCCCTATTATATATACTGTCCTTGTTAAATGTCCTCACCTGTGAGCATGTCAGTGATGTTTATATCACAGCCATTCACCTCCATTGACATGTAACTTTATGTGATGGTCACATATACACTATCATGTGTGTTTATATCATAATATACTCACACAGGAGGTATAAACATCAGTACATACTGTGCTATCTAGATATATGCTTAATGTTATGTTACCGACCTATCTTTGAAATGTACATACATTTACATATCCTATCATGGGGACATTTTCATTTGTACCATTCTCTTCCTCTTCCTCCTTATTCATTCCTATCATTCATGTCTGTGCACATTTTCATCAGCATACTTTCCCAGCCCAGTGTACCTTTCATTGTCTTTGCCCTTACTGTTTGCCCCCTCCATTATTTTGTCTTGCAAAGAATATATTTAGTGCACATTGCTACATTGCTATTTTTAGTTACTGTGTTGTTACTGCTATCATTGCAATATTTTTAACCCTTGTAGTCATTCTGGCTGTCAACATGATCTCGCAGATCAGGTTTGCCCATGGGTAAACTTGAATGCTTCTTCTTTCTGTGCTCATGCTGCACTACATGGTTTCCTGGCTAGCAACACTGTTGAAGGCCATGAAACCTTGCTTGCATTCATGTAAGTACAATGAGCAGCATGAATATGCGATTAGCTGTGCTGCTTGTTGCGCTAACATGTAAACTTCATGTAGGCATTGCGCAAAGCCTACCTGGAGCTTACTGAATCCCAGGGTATATATCTATAGTGTAGCATATAGTATATTTGACTTTACTTTGAAATGCTCAAATATAAAACTGCTTTTGACATTTACAGGCCAATTTGGATTATAATATGCTTAACTGATTGTAAGATGTTTATTATGCAAGATGTGTGTGTGTGTGTGTGTGTGTGTGTGTGTGTGTGTGTGTGTGTGTGTGTGTGTGTGTGTGTGTGTGTGTGTGTGTGTGTGTGTGTGTGTGTGTGTGTGTGTGTGTGTTTGTATGTCTGTATGTAACTGTAAAATATTTACCTGACACATCTTTTGCCTAATTATCATGTTAGCTCAGCTATGATGAAGTTATAAATGTTTTGTGTATGTGGAGCTTTTCTCCAGGACCTCTGCTGGAAAGGGATTTGCATGACTCAGTCAGACAGTCTAGCAAGCAAATGCAATAAATAGATAAAATAAATAAATATAATGATGTCTTTTGAAGGTCCAGTAAGTTTTGCATGATCTTCAACATCTGTTATACCATAAAGGAATAAGAATTATTTTTAAAAAGTATCTATTAAAATAATACTTTTCATTTAACTGATGAAAAAAAAAACAAATGTTCTGTTTAAGAGCTAATTTTCTTTGTCTCAGCTTTCCGTAAACACTGCATCATAATTACAACTTAAAGCTTTAAACATCTTTGTCAGTCTATCTATATGACCATGCAACATTTGTCAGAAGAGTGCCATTTGTGCAAATTTGATCTTTATGTAAAGTTGTTCTTGTTCTTCTGGGCTAAGTTCTGATCCCCAATTTTAAGGGGTGCCCCACCCATCCCGTTAACTTATATAACAACTGTAAGGTCACATCATCCATGGATAAGGGGCACAAATCTATTTTCTGTTCACACACACACACACACACACACACACACACACACACACACACACACACATACACACACACAATACATCTCTTTCACATAAAATACTTTGTGTATTGGCCAAACTGCTGGACATGTCTGGCTCAAGCATTTTTTCAAATTTTGATGCTTAGTACAGTTGATGTATTTATAAACCTTTTCTTTGAGCATTTATTCAGTTTCTCCTATACAATAACAAGCACACTCACAGCATTTTGCCAAATACACCACTAACTTACATTACAATTAAATACCCCCCCCAATATTGATGCCCCAATAACCATGAATACTGACCTTCATTCTTTACACATACTACAGCCAAAAGTACTATCAGATCTTTTAGTATTGACTCTTATGATGCATCCATCTCTACTATGTTCTTAAGATTCCTAACTTTTTTAAATATAAAACAGGTTTAACACCAAGACTATTTTCTAGATTTCCACAATGTGATAAAATGTCCCAGTTTTTTATTATAGTATTCTGGGCACTGTGTGATTCAACACTATAGATCAAAATCATATTTTGCCCAGATTTTTTTGTTTTCTGGTGACCAGTGTGCCTCACTCTCAGCCCCCAAAATGGGTAGGTATAATCATTCCCTCCTTTCGGTCAAAATGTCCTCACTAATATGTAAAGTCAACCAGTTAGTCTATCCCCTTCCTATGTGGCATTCTTTGAAGTTTTAATATTTCATTATCCTAATCCTCCATGTTTGATACCATCCTTTCCAGAAATACTATCTGGATTTTGATTGGGTCATCTTTTGACTGTGTGGATGATAGCTACTAAAATGCAGCTGAGAATTCAAGTAGATAGGTTTTTGGTTTAGATTCCCTTTAGCAAAGAAATCCTTAAATATCCCAGGATCAAGTTAGCACAACTTCAGTTCACACAATGAAAAAGTCAGTTTATGAAAATATGTTGTAAAATTAATATATGCCAGAAAAGCTGTAAATGATGATAGGCATCACACCATAAACAAATATCCTCAAAAAGTCTGACATATAGCCTCAGACAATTTACAAATTACAAGTTAAACTGAAACAAGTTTAACATTATCAAGTTAGCAAACACTGTGGTCAAGACCACACACATGGCAACACCCCTGTCCTGATGAAACAAGTCTCCCTCAAGTGCATTGTGATTATATTGCAAAACTACCTCTCTATGTTGGCAAATAAGATTACTATCACAATTACCCAGTAAGTTACTGTCAGTGAGTAAGTACATTGTAGAACCATTCATGACCTAGTGTAAGCAATATAACAAAAAAAAAGATCCTTAATGTCTGTAGATCAATATATATGTATATTTCTTTACTATCCAAGGGCTTGCACAAGTGTATAAATACTTAGCACGTGCAAG
The DNA here is from genome assembly GCF_019279795.1 of Protopterus annectens. NCBI lineage: Eukaryota > Metazoa > Chordata > Ceratodontiformes > Protopteridae > Protopterus > Protopterus annectens. The sequence goes on from NC_056746.1 coordinate 1,567,111,310, forward strand.
CCTGACTGTCATTTTGTAATAAACTGTTGAAATGTAAGCATGCATGTATGTAAGGTCTGTCTGTAACCAGTCTGTTTATATTTTATGATGCTGGTATCCGTCCTAATGTGTTTCTATATATTAAAGTATCTAAACGAAATACCCCACCTGCTTGTCATCTATGTTAGAGAGGGATGAGTGACATGCTGTCAGAAGTGGCATGTCTAAAGGACATGGTATCAGAAGTGACTTATCTAAAGGACTTGAGGCTAGGATGGAATCCAAATTCTTCAGTTCACGATCGAGAGGTACTCATTTGAAACTGGAGGAATATAGAGGAGTGAATCATCCCTACTGCATGCACACTTCACAAAACAGGTCAGAAATGAATTTCAGATATTAAAATTTGCTCAGCACTATTTTTTATTTGCAAAACATGAAACGAGGCATACAGAATGTTCTTAACGATATTCAAATAAACTGATATGTCTAATATTGATAAAATATTCTAATTACTATGGAAAATGTTTGAAATAAAATCCAAATTGCATAAAACTAATAAAATAAGAGGAAATGACTGCATTTTCGCTAAGCACGTTTTTTTTTTGTATTTTAATCAAAGACACCCGATTTATCAGAAGTATAGAAACTGCTCATATGTTTGTGCAGTATTACAGTAAAGTTAATTTGCAAATTACAGCCATTACAGAGCATATTTTGCAAAGTACAATATTTTGATGAATTTATTGTGCATTTGAATGTTATTACAAGCTCACAGAACAGTTTGTTCTTACATAATTAAAGGGGTCATATTTGTAGTGTTTTTGTACATACCTTGTGGGCGTGGCAGACTGACTTTGAAAACCTTGTGCACTTGTGTTTGACGGTAATATTGCAGAGAACTGGAGAGTGTTTGAGCAAAAGTACAACATTTTCATATAGGCTGCATTTTCTGATAAAGATGACAGTAAAAAGGCATTTAATCTGCTTAATTTAGCTGGGTCAGAAGCCATAGAAAGGGAATGCTCATTTGTGTATGCACCTGCTATCTATACGGGAGAGGAGGAAAACCATCATATTGTTGTGCTGACTGACTCAAGGGAGGACGCTGAGTGCATAAAACATAAATGTAGAGAAATGTGTAACCCCCAGACAAATTTTACAATGGAAAGGCACTTATTTTATACAAGGGACCAAACGCCTGGTGAAACTTTTGCAGCATATATAACCAACTTGAAAAATAAGGCTAAAACATGCAGACTTGGTGATCTAAGGGACGAGTTGATAAAAGACAGACGTGTGTGGTATTAAAGATGATGTTGTGAGAAAGATTTTGCTTTGTGACAGTGATTTAACTTTGAATAAGGCCATTGAGATTAGTCAGACATACAAGCTCAAAGAAAAGCACACAAATATGCTTACAAATGAGAATAGCTCTAGACGGCACAGTGATAAAGCTCATGTTGATAGTATGCAGCATGTGGTTAAAAGAAACAGGCCCAAGCACATTTCAGCACCTGTAGCCCCTGCAGCACCCAGTGGTAAATCACAGAGCTTTCCAGTAAATTCCAGAGTTTTTACAGTCTGAGTGAAGCATAAGAGTGAGTCAGCAAACTCAAAACATGGGCCCCCACCCAGTTTCATTGATAAACTGTTGTGGTCGAAGTCATGAATCTAAAAAGAAAAAATGTATAGCTTTTGGTCAGCAATGCCACAAATGCAATAAATGGAATAATTTCAAAAGTTTTGTAAATCAAAAGGCCCACATTCTTTTTATAAGAGGGAACATGTTAAGAAATGAGTTGATCAGTAAGAGATCTGCAACCCTACTCTTTATGTTGACGGTGTGTCAGTGCTTTATGAAACAGTCAATGCAGTAGATTTAAGAGCAAACAATTAAGTATTTTGTACTGTTTGGTTAAATGGAAAATCCATAGAGCTTAAAGTTGACACAGGTTCCAAGTGCAATGTTATGTCAGCAGAAACATTTGCTAGAGGGTGTCATGGTGAAAGGCTTGATTTGGCAAGGTGTGTGAAGGTTGTTGCTTAAGGTGGTACAGAAATTCAAGCTGATAGTTCAGTAGTGCGTTCATGTTACTCTGATGGGAGAAGCTATGACTTGTTATTTTATGTGGTCAAGAGGCATGTCCAGTGATTATTAGGGCTCAGAGACGGTTTGAAAAATGGGACTGTTTTCATTTAATAAGGAAGTCCACCATGTTAGCTTGAAAGACCACTACTCTAATTTCACCCAGTACATTCTTTCTACCTATGCTGATCTTTTCGAAGACAAACTAGGGAAGCTTCAAGTTGTGTATTCCATGAAGTTAGACCCAGATGTCAGTCCAGTTATCAGGCCAGCACAAAAAGTTCCAATAGCGATACAAGACAGAGTCAAAGCCGAGGTAGATAAAATGGTGCGACAAAGTATTATTTGTCCAGTTGCAACTCCAACTGAATGGGTATCTTCCATGGTGGTATCTCATAAGAAAAGCTCAGATGACATCAGAATATGTATTGACCCATGAGATTTGAACAAAGCACTAAAAAGACCTCATCATCCAATGCACACAGTCAAAGAAGTTGCAGCCTTGATGCCAAATGCCACTGTTTTTTGTATCTTAGATGCAAAGAGTTCATTTTGGCAAATTCAGCTTGACAAGAAATCATCATTGTTACTACATTCAGTACTCCATTTGGTAGGTACAGATTTTTGAGAATGCCATTTGGGATAAATTCTGCAAATGAAGTCTTTCAACGTGCAATGGAGCAACTTTTTTATAGTTATCCTTGTGCTATTACAGTCAACAACATATTAGCAAAAGGTAATAGTGAAGTTGAGCATGACAGCAACCTCAGAAAAGTTCTGGAAAGATTACATCAAATGAATCTTAAGCTCAATCCACAGAAATGCAAGTTCAGGCTACAAAAGGTTACTTATGTTGGTCATTTATTTACCAGTTCAGTCTTACGATCATACCTTTCTAGGCAAACAGCCATTCCTGAGATGCCAGCTCCAGACAATGTTCAAGCCCTGCAATGATTTCTTGGCATGGTTAACTATCTAGGCAAGTTCATTCCAGACTTGAGTCAAATATCAGCACCACAAAGAGAGCTGACACGTAAAGATGTATCCTGGTCTTGGTTAGAGCAACACCAAGGAGCATGTGATGTCCTGAAACAGAATTGCAAGTCCACCAACTGTCAGATACTGTGATGTTCAGAAACCAGTTACACTTTCCTGTGATGCTTTGAAATTTGATCTTGGTACAGTAATTCTACAAGAGGATCAACTTGCTGCCTACACATCAAGAACTCCTACCCAAACTGAGATGCAGTATGCCCAGATCGAGAAAGAGCTTTTGGCAATTGTGTTTGCATGTTTGAAGTTCCATGATTAGCTTTATGCTAGACGTATCCAGATCAAAACAGACCACCAGCCTCTAGTCAGTATCTTGAGAAAGCCTGTGCATTCAGCTCTAGCCAGACTGCAATGCACAATGTTGAGATTGCAAAAGTATAATTTCAATTTCATCTACAAGAAAGGCAAACTTATTTATCTTGCTGATATATTGTCCAAATCGCACAGAAACACCACAGAACAGCACAAGAATGAGAACCTTGATTTTGAAGTCATAGAAGTGAGAAATCTTTCTTCCACACATCTTGATGAGCTGAGAGATCACACAGCCACAGATCCAGTTTTACAAAGGCTCAAACACTTTATCAATCAAGGATAGCTGTCAAAGCAATTTAGTTTTCCTCAAGAAGTGCACCCTTATTTTCCTCACAGACATGAGATTTTGTCTGACAATGGTATCATTATGAAAGGTCCAAAAGTAATTGTTCCAAAGTCCGTGCAACAAGAGTACATTACTATCTTGCATCCTGGTCACCCAGGAACTGACAGTAGCAAAAGAAGAGCAAGTGGACTACCATTTTGGCCTTCTATGTCACAAGACATTGAACGAGCACTTTCATCTTGTTCTGTGTGTAACAATACAAAGCCATATCAAAAGAAAGAACCACTTCAGCTAAAACAGATTCCATAACTACCTTGGTCAACAGTAGCCACCGACATCTTCGAGTGGAATGGTCAGCATTGTTTGGTGTTAGCAGACTCTTATTCTAATTGGTTCAAGATTGACCTACTTCCCAACCTAGCATCCAGAACTGTCATTACTAAGATGAAGCATTATTTTGCAATACATGGTAGTCCACACAAAGTTATTTCTGACAATGACATGCAGTTTACAAGCCAATAATTCAAAATATTTGCTGAAGAATGGGACTTTACTCATGTCAGGAGTAGCCCTGAGTACCTGCAGTCAAATGGTTTGGCAGAATGTGCAGTTAAAAGTGCAAAGCAGTTACTAGATAAGTCAAAATGAGATAATAGTGATGTTTTCCTGAATCTCTTGAATCTCAGAAATGTTCCTCATGATAAATATCTTGGTTCACCTGCCCAGAGACTTCTTTTGAGACAAACCAGAACCACATTACCAATCAGTAGTCAATTGTTGGTTCCATGTGTCAAGAACAACATGTCAGTGAAAACCAATCTGTTGAAGAAATGCCTAATGAAGAAGTCCTACTACAATAACACCAGAAAACCGCTCATTCCATTACGAGAGGGAGAAGTGGTAAGTATACAGATGTCCACAGGTTATGATCAGATTGGAGTCATGAAGAATATTTGACCATAGCCAAGATCATACATTATGGAATCACAAGGAGAAGAGTTTAGGTAGAACTGGAAACAATTAATACCGGTGTCCAAGCCTATGCAACATCACATAGCGTGTGAGAAAGACTGTTTATCTCAGAGTGAATTTTCAGGTGTTCCAATTCCTGAGGAAGTTCCAGAGAATATTCCCATTCCTGTGATGAATACAAAAGTTCCTGATATGAGTTCCTCAGCAAAGACAGTCTCTGTTGTTAAATTCAGTCCAGATTGGTATGTTACGCGATTTGGTTGTATCTTCAAGCCATGTTTCAGATATACTGCAACTTGCGTTTATATCACGTTATCAAAAGATGAAAATAGTGAATGCTATTTCATCGGCCAAAGACATCTAAACATGAAAAATCAAACATTCAGAACAGCAAATTTTTTCGCATGGAAAAAGTTTGCTGCTCCGAAACACATACACACAACACAAGCACATAAAACAAACAGCAACCACACACATACACTTAAATTCCTACATCTAACGCTACACTAAACTAAACATATACTACTATCTACCCACTTAACCCAAACCTTAACCCTAAGGTCCGTCACTATCACACACTCACCTAACCCATGCCCTAACCCTAACTCACTTAAACCGCCCCTAACCCTAAAGTCTGTCACTATCACACACACACACACACCTAACCCGCACCCTTACCGTAACTCACTTAACCCACCCCTAACCCTAAAGTACAAACAATTGCACACTTACCTGAAACCAACCTGTAACTTTCCACCACAACACTAAGAATAGCAAAGCCACAGAAATGGCCAACTGAATTCTTTCCCGAGGAAAGAATTTGCTGTTCTGCAGCTTTGCTATTCTTAGCGTTTGCTGAATAGTGTTCGATATCAGAACATTCAAAGTTTTAGTACTTCGATGTTCTGATATAGACCCCTGCAACTTGGATATCAATGTTGTGTTTTGTTTCTAAATGCTAGAGTAATGCATCTTTAACTCTAATATTGTTTTTTCAAAGGGCAATCGTTTTAAGAAGGACGGTGTAGATCAATATGTGTGTGTGTATATATATATATATATATATATATATATATATATATATTTATATATATTTATATATATATATTTATATATATATATATATCTTAAAGAAGCTATCCAAGGGCTTGCATAAGTGTATAAATACTGAGCATGTGCGAGCCTGACTGCCATTTTGTAGTAAGCTACTGAGATGTAAGCATGTATGTATGTAAGCTCTGTCTGTTAACCAGTTTTTTATATTTTATGATGCTGCTATCCATCCTGATGTGTTTTATGTATTAAAGCATCTAAACAAAATACCCAACCTGCTTGTTATCTATGTTAGAGAGAGACAAGTGACAATGTCGATATTGGGTAGCCTAATGGTTAAGGTGTTTGCCTTACAAGCCAAGTGCACGTAGCACTAAAAGACAAACACCCTTTATCCACCATAGTGCAGTAGCCCAAAGGAAATCCCATTATTCTTTAAAAACTTTTAATGTCACACAGAAAATATCCTTGATGTTACCACACTCTCATGCGTTTTCATCCATAGAAATGGACTTCATCAGACAACCATTGATGTTTGATTAACCATTTATATATCAACACTCATTAAACTTAATCCAATTAAAACTTTAAAAACTATTTGAATGTGCAAATCAGCCTCACTCATCTCTCATGAATATTAATTAATGCCCACATTTAATCCATGTAAGAAACTTTAAAAATCTCCTGACAACATTGCAATAGATATTATTAATAAATATATAAAAACTACATTCAATTCATAAATCAATAAATAATATAATTATTTTTTAAAAAATAATGTAATAAATATTAAACTTGTAATACCTAAATGTTTAAAACCAGGCAACATTGCCCCCTAGTGATAAAACCTTGTATAAACCTTATCTTTTATTTGCTTTCAATTTTAATAGGGAGACAATACTTAAAAAATCATTTAATCCAGGCTTTTTTCCTGCTTCCAAGTATATCTGCCACCACAATTCCCTACTCTCTAGGATTTCCTCCCATATACCACCCCTAACGTCTTTTTGAACCTGCTGAAGGACAAAAAAGTGGAAACTACATCCTTTACAATCCTTACTATGTCTAAAGAGAGCATTTGTCTCTTTTTCTCTCAGAATGTCATAAGAATGTTCACATTGTTCAAATTATTTATTGATTTATGAATTGAATGTAGTTTTTATATATTTATTAATAACATCTATTGCAATGTTGTCAGGAGATTTTTAAAGTTTCTTTATATGGATTAAAGGTGGGCATTAATTAATATTCATGAGGGATGAGTAAGGCTGATTTGCACATTCAAATAGTTTTTAAAGTTTTAATTGGATAAAGTTTAATGAGTGTTGATATATAAATTGTTAATCAAACATCAGTGGTTGTCTGATGAAGTCCATTTCTATGGATGAAAACGCATGAGAGTGTTGTGGATTCAAACGCGTTTACGTGTATTTTTCTGTGTGACATTAAAAGTTTTTTAGAAGCATCGAGTGTTCCTTTGGGCTACTGCACTTCGGTGGAGGTTGTTTGCCTTACAAGCACAAGGTGCAGGGTTTGAGTCTTACAAGGGGTGATTGGCTAGGCTTACAATGGCTTGCAAGGGCAGTTAGCCTCGTACTAACCTATGAACAAACACCATTTTATCCCACCATAGTTCAGTCTTCCCATTTTTTTAAAAAAAATCCCATTATTCTTTAAGAAGATGTTTATGTTGCCCACACATATCCTTGATGTTACTGCCAATATACTTTCCTATAGAATGGGTCTTGGATCTTACTGCATCAACAATAGATACAATACTTTTCTGAATTTTAGGCTTACAAACTATCTTTGGTATTCTAGGTTTCTCAACATACAAGTAACAGTAGGTATCATGACTGATACAACCCTGAGTAAAAAGGTCAAGTAAAAAAGTATCCCCCCTTGAGTATCCAGTGCCAATCTTATTGCTAGATACTTCTCTTTCTGTATATAAAATATGATGCATGTTCCACAATTCTTTACCACCAAACCAAATCTTGTCAGCCTTGAAAATTCTAATACTTTTGTCCTGACACAGGGAATTTAACATGCACCTTTCTTCTCTTGAGAGGTTATGGTATATACATTGTGTAGATGTACCTTTAAGTAGATTTCTAATGTTATTTTTACAATTTTTACAAAACAAATTGAGAAATGGATTAAAAGTTTGATTAAATATACACCTTGTATGAGGTGAATCATTACAATGTACTGCATCTATACTATCTTCATCTTTATTTTTTTGTGAGATCCACAATGGTAAATTTCATTTTTTAAGAAACAATTGAAAATCAGTTACGGTCTGCACCATATTACTAGTTGATGCAAGGATAAAAGGCATTTTTCAAACATATTGTGATGTTTCACATTTATAGTCACAGCACTGTAATTATAGATCATAAAATCACCACAAGGTAGTTACAGGGACTAACATTGTGATCCTGTCCATTTCCAGAGTGATTGCACCTTCTCCCACATCCCTCTGTTTTATTCATACCCATAATGATGCCTCACTCCTTGATGTTCTCTTTTACTCTTTTTTTCTGATCCCCTCAAGGCAGCAAGCCCTAAAGGAACATTGTCCATTTCTCCACAAGCAACATTATCATTAGATACAAGTTCAGCCTCTTGACTGATTTGTAAAATGTCCTCACCTTGTACTGAACATGGATGGGGATATGTCTGTCCTCTTTCATAGTCCAGTCTAACACTATTCATTTCTTCTCCTTCTTTGATTCTACCTTAACACATAATGTCTCAGTTTTATTAAAATTCCCCTTGTAACATAACTCTATTCATTTCATAGAGATTAACAAATTATTTTGAATAAATTCATCAAGCATAAGGAAGTTCTTCCTCGGGATTGTTTATTTCTCAGTTATTAGCTGTAATAAGAACTTCCATAAGCTCAAGCTTATGCTTTTCTAAAAGCTTAATAAGATCATTGTGCAGGTCAGACCTGTTAACCAGCCCCATTGGAAATGGCCATGTATGGAGCCCTTTGAGAACATTATTCACCCTAATAAAGTTTCTAAAATATTGGCTTTTGATCTGTAGCTGCCTGCATTTCAAAAACTTTTTTTTTTTACAAATTCAAACAATTGTTTATCCAAATGCACATTTGACCAAACAAAGCTTTTGTTGATGTAAAACAATTGCTAATGGTGGGACATCCATTCCTTGCTCTCATCTCCAAACTAGCAGAAGTGGAAGGTTGATCCTGTTGCAGCCTGGTACGATTTCCCTCATCAGAACCTTGATGCTATTTCAAAGCTTGAGTATTCATATTATAGCTATTAGGGTAATTGAATAATGATAGGCCATTGTTGTAAATGTTTCTAGTTTAAAGATGATAAACAACAAGAGGATTCAACACAATTTGCAGAAATGATTAATCAGTAAAGCAAGATTCCCAGCCAATGTTTATATATCACAGTCAGAATTTCTTGTGACACAGTTGCTAGTACCACAGATAAAATAACAGCTAAATGTCAAAACCTAAAGCACCAAGAACAAAAATTGGCAAAAAATAAAGCTTTATAAAAAAAAGACCAGTAACAAACAAAAACACTGCTTACTGCTCCATTTCATAGAATGTTTATTTCAAAAGTAAAACACTGTAGTTATATGTTTTCATCCTTGTATTACAGACTTCCTCATAACTGGTTAAAAATAAAGATGTGAATATTTAAAATACTTTGTAAGAATCATGTCACCAATTAAATCCAATCAAATCATAACATCATTCCTTTTGTTAAAAATATAATACCACAGATATTTTACTATGCAATCATTCTTCACTCTCTGGGATTTCGGTAATCATCATAAAGAATGTAAAGTTGAAAATGATATCCAAGCTCAGTACCTCTATTAAGAAAAGTGGTAGTGGAGTTCTAGTGGAGGCCCAGATGTGCGTGACTCTCAAACCTTTTATAAAGGCTTGAGGAAATCCATGTTTGTTCATAATATGCCACAGGTAAGATCACTGAATAGTAACAAAAATTATATAAAACCCAGTGCAATAGCCAGAGAAGGCAGATGAAAATTATCACAGTTCCAAAAATAATTAAACACAAATATAAAGCTTGTCAGCTACAGTTGCAATTTACTAAGCCAACTAAATCTTTATAGGAAATTTATGTGGAGTCTGACAGTCTAAATTTAATGGTTTTGTTCAGTGCTTGAAAAATAGTAAAGAAGAAGGTTGAAGAAATGTCATGTAATTGATTAGGTTTATGTAAAAAAAATAGTGTGTTTTTCACGTGTTCTCTGCTGACCATCAAGCCTACAGCCTCCAGCCTCCTCACAGACCCATTCATTCACTTGAGGAAAGAATTATTCAGCTCATTCATTTCTCCAGGTGAGAGTTGAGAGAGTCGGGGCTGTCACACCATCATACTCACTGTGGATCTGATGTCACTGTTAGTCACTTGCATTCATCCAATTCTTCGAGTATAGTGGGACTTAGCAAAAGTAAAGCATTGCCTCCATGTGCAATGTTTAGAGGTATCTCTGCCTACTTGATACAACATCCCAAGGAGTCATTGGGCACCATGGGGATTCTAATGGAGACAGTGCCTAAGCACATGCTCTCCAACCTGTTTCCTAAGAGAAAAATGAGCAGGCATAGCCTCAACGTTCCTCCGGCCTACCTTGGCACTGGCTTCGCCAGTAGCCAAGTCACTATTTTAACTCAGGTTGACTGAACCGTAGCTATGGTTTTATCCCTCTACAGCAACAACGTTGTCTAGGTTTTTGTAAAAATGGAAATAGCTGAATAGCTATCAGTAGAAAAGATTTTCGCTCTGTGTGAACAGTTTATAAGCATTTTGATAAATCTGGCATTATCAGGTGTTATAATCTGCAGTATAATTGCTATAACCTATAAATATGTGTGTGAGTGTGTCTATATATTTCTATATATCTCTCTATCCATCTCTGTATCTCTCTCCCTCTCTCTCTCTCCATATAATTATATATATATATATATATATACACACACACACACACACACACACACACACACACACACACACACACACACACACACACACACACACACACGTATACATTATACATGTAAGCCTATAGTTGTTTACATCCTGGGCTTAATTTCTAAGCTTTTTGTATTTAATTTGTGGTTATAAGTTGAAGTAATGTGTTTTTCATGTTCAGTAGTTAAGTAAACAAGTTTTATGTCTTCAGGAAACTGTTTAATTTTGTCTGCTCTGTGTGAACAATTACATGTGTGTATGTATATGTTCAGAGAGGCAGAGGAAGACAGAGAGACTATAAAAGTCTATTTCTAATTTATTTATGTCCAAGGGATGAAAACTGAAGCTTCACAGTTTAAAGTTTGCACATTATGACATTAAGACAAAAATCTCTCAAAATGAGCAATCCATTTGTAGGGTCAGATCAAGTCATTCTAATAATAAAATTATGGCTGATATTTTCAAAAATTACTTAAAGAATGGATTCTCCTTGTATATGTACATTAATAATAGTAATAAAGACAAACCTGCCAAACAGCTCTATTGAATAGTACAACAAAGTCTCTATAACCTGATATTATCATCCACGGAAAATTGAAGATGTTTTTATTATTTTGAAAGTTATTTCAAGATAGATAAGCTGCTCTGCAGAGTTTATACAACAGTAGGGTTACACATTAAAATGTCTGCAGATTACTTAATTTTTGCCAGCATGTCTGCAGCAATTTGTGAAAAGTTGTATATAAAAAATATAATAATAAAAATATAAAGTTATATATGAAAACGGGCTACCTGGCTCAGTCAGACATTACCCGGTTAACAAAGTAAATAAACAAAAATAAAATAAATATAGTCACTGGTTATGCTTCAGCTATTCCACAGAACATGCTCAGCACTGGTGGTACTCACTATAGCATCAACATGTTATTCTGGTACATACTGGCATGCTTCTCATCAGAAAACAGTACCAGCAGATCATCAATAATCCTATTCCAGATAAACCACAGTGCAGGGCAAGAGTAACTTGTGTGCTGCTCACTTAAGTAGCTTCAATCTGCACATATGCTCAGATAGGTTCTGACATTAAACACTAGTAACAGGTTTTTGGTAGACAATTTGGATTTAACAAGTTGTAGTAAATAATCCAGTAAAGTGCATTCAAATAGTGGTAGCAGATCTTCATCTAGAAAACTGGTTGTTAGTTTCTGCTTAAGTAAGCATTGTTTTTAAGAACATATGATAGTTTCAGTCACAATTTCCATTAAAAAGTAATACCTCAGTGCAGAAATCAACACATATAATTAATTTAAAAAGTTTTATGCACATAAGGTACAAACAGTCATGGGGTTCATGCACAGTTCATGTAAACTGACACAGCAGGAAGCTGAAGTTATGGACGTGTAACTGTGCAGCACTCATCTGTCCAAACTCTGCACTCACTTGTCTTTAGAGACCCAGAGTACATTTGGGTGCTTTATTAATATTCAGCCTGGAGCAGATGCTGTAATGCATTTTATTTGAATTTGCATGCTGCTAAATAACAGCTTTACTTAAGATGGTAGGGAGCCATGACTTTGCCAGTGTATACTGAATTTGAGCTGGAATTGTTACAAGTGTATCCGCAGGTACATTTTACTCCTGCACCCACTGGGATTACTAAACATCAAAACTGTCTCAGCTGTATTATAGTTTATGCCCGTTTTGTGCTTTATCGTGTTCTACTTTATACAGTTGATCTGTAATATGTTGGGATTTACAGAACTGTATGCTATCCTAAAGTTATACACTTGAAAATGTGAACATTTCTACAGAATTGTAGGGGGCAAAGCTTTATCATTTCTAAATGGAATGCAAGGATTATATACAGTGATACTGGAAATGTAATGAATCTATTTTCTAATACAATGTAATTGAAATGGCAAAAAAGTAAGACACAACTATTTGTGTATCATGTCTTTTGATGTCTGTTTGTTGGACACAATGAGTCTGTACACATTACATGGTTCTGGGCACTGCACTCAAGCCGGGGGCATTTACATTGTTTAGCCACCCATAGCAACTAGGGAAATGCTGCTTATTTGTCAATCTATGCACTGTATTTATTGGCTATGCTATTCTACTGGGTAAAAAGACATATTACAGAGGTGAGCTGGGTGATCAGATCAGTAAGACAGGATAAATCAATGCAAAAGTCATAACAACAGCAGAGGATGCAGCTTTTATAGACAGCAATTTTGATATCACAGATTCATAGATATTCCAAGACTATTGAGTCTTATGACTGTTTGCTCATTTCCAATACCCTCACTCAGATCATACCGCCTTTATCTGGGAAGGCCACACCAGTCAATCTTGAAGTAAATTTGTGAAAACCCATCCTGTCACCTCCGTAAGTGTAAAGGGAGATAGTGAGTCAAGCTGCTTAACATGCAGGACACATTTATTCCATAGGTTAAGGAGGTGCTGAGTTAAGTCTGTCCCTGCACTATGTGTTATTTATCTGTTGATGAATATTTAAATCCATAGTTCTAGTATTGCTGGTGATACTGGGCTAACATAGATACCTACGCTTCAGGATGGCAAGGTCTCTAATAGGACAGTAAGCAACACAGAGTTCTCTCCTCAAAAGTGAATAAGACACTGAATAAAGTGATGGAGCTTGCAGAATCTCTTGATAGCTCAGGGACTTTAAGCCTGTAATCTTTTTAGTTAAGAACCATTGGTCTCTTTCCAATTCTTTGGCACATTTAGTGACATACATCCTGAAAGGGGCATTGTACTCAATAATTTGTCTACTTAATGTTGCCTGTAAGGGAGTAATTACCTGTGGCAATTAACTCTACTAAATAAAAGGACTTCTTGACAACAAGTTTTATGACATGAAATTATCAACCCAAGTTACTTGGTCCATGACTACATTTTCATTTTGTAGTGCTGTGTTGTCTGCACAATATGATGAGTAGAGACATTGTCTACCAAAAGTGATGATACTATACATTTTAGCATTTATGTGGAGACACTTATTCTTGTATACCAGGATTTTATTAGGGAAAGTTCATTCTGGAAAGTTTGTCTGTCATGGGGTGACTTAATAACCTTGAGTTTATAGCCAGCTGCAATCTTTGCTAACCAGAGTTTTTCACTTTCTGCGTGGGAATGTGTGAAGTAAAAGCCAAGAATGGGATTCATGGAGTTGAGCACTGAGAGACACTGCTAGTCATCATCATCATACTTTATAATGAGGAACCTGCAATGCATGCTGTGTGAGTTCTATTGTTTGACCAGTTTGCTATCCATCTTATTAAATACAGGTTGATTTTGAAATCATTTACCTTCTATATGATGCCAGCATGTGGAATGGGCTTGAAGACCTTGGCCAGGTCAAGATATGACATGTGTACTGCACGGCCACTGTCTATAGTTTCCATGTCTCTTTTAAAAAAGTCTACCAGATTTAGAAGACAGGCTCGTACCCCACACAAAGCCAAACTGTTGGTGTTCAAGATCAATAGTATTCTTGATATCACTGCTTATGAGTTCACCTATAATATGTTCCATGGCTTCACAGATGAGGCCTGTAATACAGATAAATATGTAATTGCCTGGGTACGCTGTGAGGCCACCATCATGGAGAGGCAACATTACCACATAGTGCCACTCATCAGGGATGAAATGAGTTGATAAATGTAGGTTAAGCAATATAAGGAGTAGGTCTGCAAGGACATATTTAGCTCTAATAATTAAGCAGCTAGGTATATTGTAAGGTCTCACAGAGGAAGTTTTTTTCTTTTCAGTTAGCACTTGCAGTAAATGATATTTAGAGATAATTGGGGGAGAATGGGATTCAGGTAGTTCATAGCTTTTTTAATAGAAGTCATGGGGGAAGTTGACAACAAATTTGTTTGTGAAGATATTGATAATGTTCATTAGGCCAGAATTGGAGGCACTATTAAGAATGCATTTAGCTCAAAGTCAGCTATTGTTTGCTTAGTCTTCTAGCATAGGTAAAGAAGTAGTTATAGTTATCTTTGGCTTTAAAGGCTATCTTAAGTTCATTGATTCTGTTAATGAGCCAGGTGATGCTTTTTTTTCATTTATCCTAATTATTTTGATATTTTCCCTTGAAAAGAAGGGTTTGGGATCTGTTATATAATTAAATGGTTTTCTGTTTTTTTTTTTTTTTTTTTTTGAGTGCTTATGCATGGTGGTAAACTGCTAGGGTGGTATATTTTTATATTTATCATTATACATGGTTCTGGTAGGCACTGCTAGATCTATGCATTTTTTTTCTAGATTGCTGCAGATTTCTTAGTGAAGCTTGCTGCTGTATCAAGATCAGGAATGGTGCAGCCATAAGTGAATTTTGATAATATGTCATAGAGTACATTCAGGTTGGCATGTTTTCAGTCAATAAATTCAGTAAGGTTTGCTGTTGCGGCTTTAGGGAGTTTAAAGGAAAAGGTCCAACATTTGTGGTCAGGCTTCACTGTGGAAGGAGGTATCAGAGGAGTTGTGCAACAGGCTGCCATACTTGTAAAATCAGTTCAAGAATATTATGTGCTGGAGTAGGATTGTTTACCAACTGCTCAAAGGATTTTTTTGTTTATTAAGTCTAAGAATTTGGGGTGCACATCCTACATTGAAGATATAAGTCTCCCAGTGTATGGAAGGGTAGTTACTTTTCAAAATAAAACAGTTTTTGTTAATATGGAAATTGTATTGTGCACTGAAAAATCTTATGTGATCATCATGTGACAAACGTGTTCTCTAACATGCTTATAAGATAATTAATCATATCTAGAGTGAGCTGTACTTCAATGAGTTCAGTTTAAGGGTCTTAGGAATCTGCCCTCAGGTAATATGTTCCTCACAGCAGATATGACTAGCCATTGGGCCTGAAGACACAAAAAGTGTAAAACCTAGGTTAAACCATGTCTCAGAAACTACTTAGACACAGATATTCCCCAAAGGCAGGAGTGCCTCAATATCAAGCAATGTATTTTTTAGACTTCTGGTATTAAAACAATAAGTGAGAAGGTCACTGAAATACCAATCAGTAAAAAAAAATGAAAACTCCAGCAAAGCTAGAACATCCACTGAGTGACCTCCTAAACCTCTTGTATCACATGGGATATATGCAAATGACCCTTATGAACGTCAGGGTTTGAGATGTCACTCAGTGGAAGTTCTAGCTTTGCTGGAGTTTTCATTATGGTTTTTCAGTGACATTCTCACTTATTGTTTTAGTTTGTTGTTTGGGATATTTTTCCAGTGACCCTAATGATAATGGACATTAGCTGGGTATAACAGCCATGTGTTTCTTATGATTAGTCAAATACTCTGCTTGCGCTGTGCTGATGAGGTCATAACAAGGCTGAAATATGCATGTCCACAGTTAGTGGAGTTTGGCTTTATTGGCCTGAAATTATCCATTAAAATGATGACACAAGTCATGGGCATTCAGAATTGCCAATTAGCTGAAACACCTAATAGACTTTTGGTATTAAGGAAAGCCAACTTAATATTATCCAATTTTGGGGGCAATATTTTATTTAAACTGCAATGTCCTTCAACTAAACTCTACCTAAAGAATGCGTGTGGGGGTGGGAGACATTGATAGCTTTAGCCAGCATACAGAATCTTTTGAATATGAGATACATGCCATCCTTGATTTAGCAAGCTGGACTGTTGAGCATGTTGTCCTATGTTGGCACAGAACAGATGCTCTTGAAATGACACCAGTAATATAGGCAGTTACTGAAATCAGTTTTCATTTCATTATATCTATATATCATTTGGAGTGAAAGAAGTATTACATTCAACACCAGCCTTTTTCTAGGCTTTGTAACATGCTTGGGAAGCTCTGACATGTATCTCTGAATGTCCTTCAAGGTTTTGTTTCTCAGGTGATTGACTTCTACACCACCATATCATAGTCATATTTGTCAGGAGTTAGGGTCCTTGGGACCTTTTAATGTTCAAACTCCGGGATCCTGAAAGACAGTTCACTGTAACCCTCTCCTTGTCCAGCCTTCTGAGGAATGGATCAGTGTTCCTGACAATAGAGTCATCTATCTCCAAAACATTTTTGTTGCTGATATGGTACACAGTGGAAGATCTGCAGTGGTTTTGCATAGGCTGACTCTTCATGGTATGTATCCATGAGGTGGGTAAGTGGCATGATTTCTGTTGAGACTTCTAGAAAATGTTGGGAATGATTTTTTTAACAGCCACAGCATAATACATTCTGGTGTGATTAGGGAAGGATTGTGGTGTATGATGCCCACAGGCCAAGTTTTTAGTTGAGAGGAAAGCCTTCGGGGTAGTTAGTTATTTACACGTCTCACAAATGAAATTACTAGTGTTGACAATAATTTAATTATCTATGAGAATAAAGCAGTTAGCACACTGTCTTATGAAACCCATTCCAAAAATGCTGGCAACAGAGATGGAACCAGCAGGCTGAGCTGTCATCTTGTCCGGTGCTTTGGTGTTTAGACTAGAAAAGTAAATGTTGAAGAGGGTGTATGTAAGTATGGTAGAATGCACAACATTTACTGATAACTTTCCAATTAATGGTAGTCTTGCTACAGATACTGCAAGTTTTTAAAGTATGATTGGAAAAGGGGCTTGTATAGATAATGGACTGTGCATTAAGCAGGCAGGGAGATATAAAAGAGAGGCTAACTTAAGCTTTAGAAGAATATAGCAGGAACCTCCCAGTTAGATCTTCCAGTGCTCACCAGTATCAGAAGATGAGATGAGACTGGGAGGAGCTTCCAAATACAGATTTATGACAGGAGCAGGCAACATAAGAGCAATTAAGAAAGAAGGGAGCAACATAGACTGGCTGGGTGGGCACTCAGTATTAAGAATCTAAGTAATACAATGGGAGGGCAAAAGTATTAAAAATAACTTATATTTTATCCACTGAGAAGAAATGTAGCTTTTGAGACAATGTTACATATGAACATCTAGGAAAAGGGATTAAATCAGTTAAAGCCAGACAGCAAAGGGAGGTGCAGGTTAAATGGTATTACAATAATAAATGCTTTATTAAGTTAGGATATTTATATTATTCCCAGGAGCTTTGTCTCAAAGAGAATTATCCATAGCATTGATAGATATATGCTTCATTAATAGAACTGCACATGCATTAGCTCAGTGATTGTGCAATGGAATGATAAAATGAATGGCACACTGACAGGCACCTTAGCAAGTTGTTCATTCAATGATAGACTGATGGTGTAACTATGGAAACTGGTGCTTAATGGGTAAGTTCATTCAGAAGAATGCAGGGCAAACAGTAGAGCAGTACTGTGTCACTCATTGGGTGCAAACACTGTAGGCAGTTACAGAAAAATGCCATTTGCTTGAAATTCCCATTATAATACAAGTTGTGTGGTCAATCATTTGAAGAGCAAAAGAAACATCTGGGGAAGGGGTTGTCCGATCAAAGGCTGGACAGATGTGCAGGCAGTGTGCAAGTATTTATAAATGGGGGAGTTGCTTCATTTTCAATAAAGGGTTCACGGCAGTGCCTACTATATGATCTTGTTGAGAATGGTACCACAAACAATAAAAAATAGGACTTTCCTTAATTAGAATGTATCCTTACTTGCAAAAAATACTGGACATTCTCAAGAATTGTGGAGCATATAGCTGTTTGGTAGTTTACCTCGAAGTGCAAAACTATCAGTTGTTCATAAGCTGCATCCTGTAGTCTTAGGTTTGATTCCTTCAGTTAACAATAGCAAACTTGCACTATGTCTGAGATAGGTACTTAACTAGGCAAACATCCTGAGTCATGCTTTCAAATGGTTATTTCAGAGTAGTATTCTTCTACTTTCGGCTTTTCCCAGTTAGGGGTCACCACAGCAGATCACCTTGTCTGCTCATGATTGGCAGTGGAGTTTTTACGGTGTTGAGTTGCCAGCCTGGCACTCAACCTTCCACAGAAGGCACACACTCATACCTAGGGCCATGTCCAGTCCACCTACAGCATGTCTTTGGGATGTGGGAGGAAACTGGAGCACCCAGAGGAAACTCACACGACCACAGGGAGGACATGCAGACTCTGCACAGAAGGCACCCCAGCCGAGGATTGAACCGGAGAACCTCTTGCTGTGAGGTGGCAATGCTAACCACTGCACCACCATGACCACCCTCATTTCAGAGTAGTATACTAAATAAAAATAAGATATAGACAGCATGCTAAGTGTGAATAGCAGGACAACATTTCTCAGTGCTTTTTACAAGTGGACGTTGTTAACCTTGGGGATATAGTGGCTGTGCATAACAAGAATGGTATGCAGTATGTCCTAAAGGCATCCTTTACATACTCAGCAGGGTATCACTGTACACTCTAAACTTCTGTGCTGCCACTATTTACGCATGCTCATGTGAGCAGAAACTGCATTGTTTAATACACAGGCATCTATATGTACTGTGAGATACAGCTGCTAGCACTAGCAGAGCCAAAGTTAGCACAGGATGAATGAAGTGGCTGACCTGGGCACAAGCTGTTGGAGGACATAATAGGCAGGCACTAAAAGAACAGGAGTGCAGAATCAGAATTAATTTCTGAAGCCAGGAGAGCATTGTGGTTTCAGAAATGAATGCTGACACTGCATTTGCAGTTACTTCTGATGTGATGAAGCATTCTGTGTGTGGTAAATTGGCTGATTGTTACTACTTTATGGATGTACTTTGAAAAATCAAAGTATACAAATATCAAACTTCAAAACATCGATCTCACATGATCAAAAACAAAAATCACTTTTGTTAGGGGGCAAGCCACCACATTCCCATCTAATTATATATATATTAACCCCAAGATCACTCAACAGTGGAGAAAGGGCAAATTCCCTGATCTTCACTGTTTGCAATCTCACATGGGCTTAACATTGACAGAAGTAATCAAACAAGTTTCATTCACTTCTGCCAGCTTAAAAAATGTTCAACATTATGAGCATTGGATTATATGCAAGTTTTCCCTATACATATATATATATATATATATATATATATATATATATATATATATATATATATATATATATATATAGCTATAGATATAAATGCAAAGTGGTGCAGTGGATAGCATTGTTTCTCAAAGCAAGAAGTTCTAGTTCAATTCTCACTGAGGTACCTTCTGCGCAGTGTCTGTATATCCTTCATACCTCTCAGCTATACAGTTTTTTTGCAGAATGCCCTGGTTTTTGTTTCATACTTTTGGTCTGTTTTTCATAAAATATGTGAATTTCTGGCAAATCACTAAAGACTGAAGTCACTAAATAATGACAGACATTTGAGTTGCATAATTCATGTACTTTAGAAAATGCATGCTAACCCAAAACATGTTATTCTATCAAATTTCTAAATTTATAATAGCAATATTTAAAATTTGTCCCTATTTTTGGGCATTTGTGCCCCCATTATTTCAGGCTGTGTTCAGATTTCGTGTACTAAGAGGTTGAGAGGTATGTCCTCCTTGTTTATGCAGTAGGTGGATTGGACACTCTAAATTGGCGATGGATGTGAATGCCAGGGTATGGAAGAACAGCCACGGCAGAGCTAGCCACCCTGTCATGTGAACCTTAGCTCTAAATGATTGTCACTATTGAAGTAACACCCTGACCTCATATGCAAAAATGGGAAAAGGGGTTATGGATGGATATAGATATACATATATAAGGCTATGTGATTTTATGTTTGTTGAAGGGGTGGATGAAGTTCACAACCTATGTTTCTATAGTAACACATTGGACTTCCTTAGTAACTGCAGTGCAGCAGGCAGCTTTGTTATGAATTATAGGCATCAGTGAAATATATAAGATGCTTCATCATAATGTGTAGCTCATTTTCATATGTACTGAGCACCAGCTGTCAATATCTTGCACAGCAAAATATCGCTTCAGCCTTTTTGTCTGCATTTCTTTGTGCACTGTTCTTACATATTGCACACTATGGGTTCATGCTTGATATCTCTAAAGCAGCTTGCATCTTTGCCATTACCTATACAATGGGACGTCAATAACTTATTCCACTTCAAAGTCATTTGCAAAAAATAGCAGGGGGAATACTTCCTGAAGGAATAATGAGAAATCTTGGCATACTCCACTCAGTCCTTCCTAAGATGCAGAGCTGTTGCTCTTTCACTCATCTTTTTTTTTTACTGTGTGTTTTTTAACACAGTGTGGGGGAGTGGGCAATTCTTTACCATAAAATCATTGCTTTGGGTTTATGTTTACTTTGTCTCATTTCACTAATTAGATGTCATTTGTACAGATATGCACTAAACAGGGAATTTAAAACTATGAATGACTGCTTATGAACTAACTTTTTTGTGTGTGTTAGAGGAATGAGCAACATGCTTACCTATGCTATTGTTTACAGTTTAGATACCAAATCTAAAGTTTGTCTTTTTTATATACATAATCAAGAGCCTTTGAATGGGATCAAAGACTCTGGTTTCCCAGTCCTTGAGTCCTTAATGTCCTAGAACTAATATCTGCGTTTGTCTTTAGCAAGGAGAGAGTGATAGTTGGTACAGAGTGATAAAATTGTTTCAAACCATCTTTAGGTGTGTGTGCATCTTGATAATTTCCAACGTCAGGTCCAGCAAACTTTTTTAATGCAGGGATGAATAGACAGAGCAAAGGATCAAGACGCAGTGATATGTGAGTGTTTGCTGTCAATTGTAAAAGATATTAAGTCATGTTTCTAAATAAAAGAAAATGTTTGTTTCCTGGACCATTAAGACATGATTCCACTAACACCCAACTCAAAAAATGGCATCTATGAGCATCAACTTTTTCAGAATTTGTGCAGAACACCTCCTTTATTCCAACAAGGAATCATTCATACAGTCTTTATTAAGATGCTCTGGTGGTCTAATAGACCAAATTTCCACAGGAGTACACACTTTTACATGGGTAGTCTCAATGTGTTATTGCCTGCGCTGTAAAATTTGTCTGTTCTAGTCTAATTTCAGTAGTTTAAACACCTTCTCTGGTGTAATATACAGTTTGCTGTTAGACTGACTATGACTTCAAATGGATAGCTTCTGATGAATGGAAATTTGTGTCTTAAACTGTTAGGTCTTTTATATTGTTTGCTGCAGTGTTAACAGGTCCTAGTTTCAAAGTGCAACTGTTGAACAGGTTATAGAATCAAACTACAAATACAGTATGTATGCCTTAGCTCTTCTAAAGTATGCTCCCTCAGGATGTAATTACTAACCATACATAAATTACACGTATGTGGATTGATTGATTGTTACAAAATATTCACACCCATTTTGTAAGATACAAAGACTAGGTAATATGATTCTCTAATGTATATACCACTTCTGAACTGCTGGGTTGCATGTGCTATATATACTATAATGTTGAACTGTGTGCTGTCTTGTTGCAAATATACTCAGTGGTGTGAATCTACTTTACAAATCCCAGTCTGCAAAGCTTTCTAAATGTACAGCTGTAGGCCTTCATGCCATAATATTGCTACAGTGTACACATATATTTATACATATTTTCGGCTTTATGTAAATGCATGCTTATTTTGTATGTTGCTGAGTCATACCTGAGAAGATTCCATTTGAATCAGCCTGCCTACTCAACTATCAAACAAATAAACAATAATTAATCTTTATTTTTACTTATTTATTTATTGTTTGTCTTCTGGGTTAGTTCAATAATCACAACCCATTTTTCAGAAAAACACGCAGGGATATTCATACGGACTAGAATAATTTGGTAAGATCAGCAAGGAAATTCCCCTACTGTTTCTGGTTCTTTTGGTAGTAGGGTCTGATATATAACTCAAAAAGCTTGCTGATACTATGTGTCATGAAGGTAAATAATGGAGTCATTTCCAAGATTTGGGAGGAATCAGAACTGTTAAGAGGTTGATATTTGCCTCTGTACGCAGTGCCAAGCAGGAAGAAAATAAAGAAAGCATGCAGAGATTGCAGATCATTCCTCTTAAGAAGTTATAAACACCCATGCACATGCGCGTGCACACGCACACTACGACAGCAGCAGCAGTTTCTTTTTTTCAATAATCATTTTTATTGTTTTGCCAAACCATTATACATTTCACACACTATTTACATTATGTAAATGTTTTAGTTCCATTTTATAATACATTAAGAATAAATATCATTTTAACCAAGTACAGGAAATTAAAATCACAAAAAATGAAACATAAAAGCATCTACAATAGACAATTATAAACTAACTCAAGCCAATAATTTGTATTATTTCTACATTTTCTATCTAATCCAAGAATGTGTTGGTACACATACAGAATGTCCTGATGGAAAGTGGATAGGAACCGCCACTAAAATAATATTAAAGATTTGTTCCCAAATTTTTATGCTGTTTATACTTTTCTTATTATTTGTGCTGGGTTCAACCAATTTGTGGCTATATATAATTTCATTAGTAAAGGAGAGTGTTGAGTTTTGGTAACCTATTTTTGTAGTTGTAACTTTAAAGAATTCCATAATTTATAAATGCACTTGCAACTCCAGAACATGTGTAACTGGTCTGCTGTCTGATCTACACACTGTGGACATTTAGGTGACTTTTGAATCAAATTTATGAAGTGTAAGATGGGTATAATATGCATTGTTAAATATCATCAATTGAGTAAAGACCAGTTTGGATTTTAATGTTAAGTTAAACTATTTTACTGTCGCCTAGGGATGGCAATTTCTCTCTCCAGTATTTGGATAACAGAATATGATTATTATATTTTCTTTTGCCATTTTATACGCTGAGGATATATATTTTCTATCTTGTTGCAATGCTTCCCACAGATGACCTGAAATAACTAGTTCCTCTTTTTTTATTTCAGAACTGGTAAAATAATTTATGGCCAAATCTTTTAACTGCCTCATTATAATTAAATAAGAGATGGGAAGATTCATCTCTTTAAGATATCATGTACACAGTTAATTCCTTAATAAATGGATATTTCTTTAAGTCTATCAGTTGATTACCAATAGTTATATTAGGATTTCCATCAAACGGTTGAAACATCATCATATATTTTAAAAGGTTCAAGGAGGCAAACAGAGTTTGAATCGCCACTGCCCATACCTTGATGTGTTCCATTAACTCATATGTACTCAATGTTTTATATTCAAAAATGGTACAGCTTATATGTTTATAATTTAGCAGTACCCATTTGGGTATCCATTTTCTATTTTCACTATCCAAGTAAGACACCCTTAAAATCCTATTGGCCTGAATCACTGTATAATACATCTCAAAATAGCCATCAGTTTTTCATAGGATATTCTCTTCCCACAGAAATTTCCCCAGTCCTACCTGAAATTGCTTGAAAAGATTTTAAGTTGTGCTGCTCTAAAATATATAGCATTCTGGGAGAACGCTCAATTTTATTATCGCTGCTCTTGCCATCATCGGTAGCTTCAACTTACTCCATCTTTTCAAATCCATTGTTATTCGGTCTCCAGTTGCCTTAATATTGTTGATAAAAAATTCTCTATTTTCAGTTGAAAAGTCAATCCCCAAATATTTTATTCTTTCTTCTGTCCTTATTCGTCCTATCAATGGTAGCATTGAAAAAGGTGTAGGTGTCTTTAGAGGGAATATTTTGGTTTTTTTTAAATTTAGTTTGTAATTAGCAATTTTCTCAAAGGTTTGTATTGCTGTTAGTATTTTTTCCATATCTGACACCGGTGTGGTACTGTATATATTTAAATCATCTGCAAAAGCAGCCATCCTAACCTTTATCCCAAGAAGTACAGGTGAATTATAAAAAACATTTTGTTTCAAATGAAGAAATAAAGGTTCCAAATACAGATTAAACAGTATGGGAGAAGCAGCAGCAGTTTCATACATAGTAGTGATAAGTAACATGGTAAAACAGGGTTGTAGCTTTGGAGCCTAAAAGAAATGAGGTTGGTTTAACACTGTTGGTGAATCACTTCCCAACAGAAATTTATTATGGGTGTTAAGACCTTTACAAGTACCATCCTTACAGACACATGCAAATCACTAATTTAGAGAGTGAACCATTTTTTGACATGGCTCTGAAAAATGAAGCTGTATTGTTTGTTATACATGACTGCAGTGGTGGTGCTGCGGTAGCGTTGTCGCCTCACTGTTAGACCCAGACGTTGCCCGGTCGATTCTCAGTTAGAGCGTCTTCTGTGTAGCGACATGTGTGAATGGGCGTTTCTTCATTTAAGGTTGTGCATTAGGCCCGGCAAGCCAGTATGTAAAAATTTACTGCCAATCATTAGCAGACCGGAGTTCCGCAGTGGCGACCCCTAACCGGGAAAAGCCGAAAGACACAAACAAAATGTTTGTTATACATGAATACTTGGTAGAACTTTCAGAGAAAAAAATGTCTTAGATGTCAAAATGCAAACTTTGGGATTAATACAAAAGGAGACAAAATGCAGATATTTTAGACATCTATAAAGGGCTCATGCCACCTCGAAAGCTCAAGTAACTGCAAAGTCTTTGTTGGTCCAGTAAAAGGTATTGCATGACATCTGTGTTCCAATGTTTGCGTTTTCAGAAAGGAGAGTAATTCTTCAGTTCAGATCAGGTAATATGATTGAGACTTTGTTATGAACTGTTTGGTCTGAATATTGTGAAAAAGTGTATTATACTAAAAAAAACGATGGCTTTTAGACTGGTGGTTGATCATTTTTACTACTTCTGGCTATGAAAGATGGTGGGTTGAATCATTTATAACATTACCACTGCAAGGATTGAGAGGCACTGTATTCCAAAGGGACCAGCTAAAAGGCTATTATTTTTGGACTGAAGTGAAACATTTATTAAATGACTGCAACAAAAGGATGTGTGAAAGACAGCACACTAAAATAAATTGCATAACAAATGCATAAAATATAAAAAGATTCTTTGGATGGAATGTCCTGTGTTTTTGGAAAGCAGAAAGGAAATAACAGAATTAAAAAATACTATAAATGTAGGGAATGAGGAAAGCGTTAAAGTTTCAGATGTTATTAATGATGTTAGTGGAGTTCAAAAAATATTCAGGATGTTAATGGCTATTTCAAGACATTGTGGGATGACAATTTGAACATGAAAGTGTTTTATATGAACTGTGGTACACAATGGGAAACTTATAATGGAAAGCTAAAATGAAAACAACTATACGAAGCAGGCAAGTGGTCTGCATTTTTCAATAGAGAAAGGGCATTTACAAAACAATAAGGAAGAGAGGGCTTCTTATAAGGAAAGTGAAGAAAGGATGACAGATTGGACGAGAAAGTAAATGTTTATACTTAATGGCAGGAAGGAATAAATACATCTTGCCAGTTCAGTACAAAAGGCTGTTATGTTTAAGGACAAATTGATAAATGAATCTAGCAGTTTATTTGACCCAGCAGGAAAAAAATCTCCCCTGGATTATTCTGTGTTGTACTTACAGGATTCTCTACTGCAGTGTTTTTCTCCCTGAGCCCTTCTCCTTACATTTGATATAGACATTTTCATAGTTTTACCTGGGTATTTGACACCTCTATGCCATAGTACTAAGACACATTCCAGTGGTGATGATGGTTCTCTTGTGTAAAGTAAGTTATCTTGGGAAGCCATCAGTGTTGCTTGCAGAGGTTAGCTTGTTTAGTATGACTGTACCCCTTTGTGCTGACATCACTTGTGTAGGGTCAGTAAGTAATATGGGGTGGCTTTGAGAGTGACCCTGCAATGAGCCCTACATCAATGACATCTTTCAAGATCTGCCCTACCCAGTAACTGTTTCAAGCCCTCATCTCTGCTGTGATAATGGAGACAAGGCCCAGCAGCAGCAGCACATTATCTGTGTTCCTCCCTGAAACAGACATGTCATCATCATCCTCATCATCATCATCATTCCTTTCCCCTCAACAGACCAGATTAAACAGGTGCTTAAGCTGCTAACTGAACTTGTGTGGCTTGGATCACAGTCAGAGCTTTGCCTCTCTGTTTCAAGGGAGACATCATAAAACTGAGAGCTATTTGGGGTGGATTGAATAAAGAGAAAATAATAGTGAGAAGGTTACATGGAAGGCTGTAAAGCTGAGTGAGATGAGATGCAGGAAACAAATACAAAAATTACAGGAAGTGAAGGATTAAAAAAACAAACTGATGCTGGAAATGCAACGGAGATGGCAGGAGTAACTTTACATTTTTATATATCTTTGGAAGGAGCTGGCATAAAACTGGGAGTTATTTGGAATGGGACAGGTGAATAAATTAAAAATATATATATATATGTTAATTATCGACTATGGGATGGGTAAGACCAATTTTTAACAAAATGGCATAGGTTAACTGGAGCATAAAAATGGAGATTGGCTAGGCTTAAAATGGCCCGCAAGGGAAGCTAGCCTAGTACTTACCTATGAACCTGCATAATATTAGAGGAAGTGAAATTAGCATTAAAATAACAATAATGATGGAAAAAAATAATGATGCAAAAAGGAAGCCAATCTGGTGGTCCCCTGCCATAAGCAAACTCTACAACAGAAGGAAGAAACTGTTGCAAAAGAGAGTAAAATCCCATGAGTGGAGGAGCTCCCTGGTGAGCCTCAGTAAGAAGCTCAGATCCCTTATAAGATCCTCCAAAGCTAGCTATGAAAACAAAATCACTACTAATTCTAAGGGCAACCACAAAGCATTCTATAGTTGTGTCAAGAATCTCAATGGCAACACCCAGATCTGCTCTGAGTTACAGCACAACGGCATGAAAATTATGGAACCAACTGATATTGCCAACATCCTGGCAGACAGGTTCAGTGCTAACTTTTGTCCCCTCTCACCCCCCTATAGGGCCCATATCTATATTAGAAGAATGCAGAGTCCTGTAATCACATCTATGCAGGTAAAAGCTGCACTCTCTAAAACCAAAAACACAGCATCCATGGGCCTGGACAACATCCCAGGCTGCATTTTACATGAACTTCAGAACGAACTGGCTCCTCACCTAAACACCATGTTCAATCATAGTCTCACATCAGGCTTTGTGCCCACTGAATGGCACACAGCAACAGTTATCCCTCTCCACAAAGGGGGAGCCACCACTGATCCTGGGAACTATTGCCCTATTAGCCTGACGAGCCTGGTCTGCAAGGTCATGGAACGTATCATCATGGAACTCATAAACAAAGACATTGGAAACCTCCAAACTCTGAACCCCACCCAGTTCGGGTTTGTGAAAGGCAGATCATGCCTTCTGAACCTGATCGACTTCTTTAAGGCAGTCACCAAAGCCGTAGACGAGGGTAAGATGGTTCACACAGCCTATCTTGACCTCGCCAAGGCTTTCGATATCATCCCCCATTCTGGAATTATAGCTAAACTCACTAAACTAGGTATAAATCCTTACGTCACAAGATGGATTGCCAAATGGCTCACTGACAGAACCTACACTGTAAAAGTTGCAGACTCCAAATCTGACTTCAAACCAGTGACAAGTGGAGTACCACAGGGTTCAGTCCTGGGACCTCTCCTGTTTAGTATCTACTTCTCTGAAGTACAGGCTAACACAGAAGGCCTCTGGCTAATGAAGCTCACAGATGACTGAAAACTAGGAGCCATAGTTGAATTCCCAAATGATGTGGACATCTTACAGAAGGGCCTCACTGAGACAGATGCCTGGTGTCAGAGGCATGGCCTCAAGCTCAATGCCAAAAAGTGTATTGTCACCCCCTTTAGTAAAAACTGTGTAGCCATGAACTACCACATAAACGGCAGTCTGAATGTGTGATAAGAGACCTTAGGACCCAAGTGGACAGTAGTCTCTCCTATGATAATCACATCACCACAGTAGTCAGAAAATCCTTCTATGTGGCACACCTCATCACAAAAGGGTTCTCATCCAGGAAAAAAGAGGTCATTGTTCCCCTCTAGTCGGCACTCATTAGACCCATTATAGAGTACAATGCCCCTTTTGGATTGTACCTCACAAGACATCTGCAGCAGCTGGAAAGACCACAGAAGTAGCTCACAAAGAGGATTACTGGCCTCAAACAGATGTTTTACACTGACTGTCTCAAGAAACTCCAGCTTTACTCTGTAGCATATATCCTACTCTGAGGAGATCTCTGCCTAACATATAAAGCTATGTTAAACACAGAGCTGTTGGGCATGCTACACCTTAAGAAATCCCAATCCCTCTGAGCTACACACTCTGGGGACCTAAACCTTGTCACCACAATAAACAGGACATGCTGGAGGGATAGATTCCTGTCCCAGAGACTTCCTATACTCTGGAACAAGCTACCCATCTATGTCAAGCAAAGTTCCTCATTAGCACTCTTCAAGAAAAATCTTGATGAGTGGATGGGAAATAGGAAATACACCCCGGGGAATACTTCTGTGGCTCTGCTTGACAGGGGTACAGGAAATAACATTCAGGGGTGGTGTAAGCCAGGCAACCTCGTTGGCTAGGCTTACCTAGGCCCTTGGGTTGATAGCCTATTACCTACCTATAAACCTATGATAATAATAATAATAATAATAATAATAATAATAATAATAATAATAATAATAATAATAATAATAATAATAATAATAATAATAATAATAATAATAATAACAGTAGAGCTGCACCAAGGATGGAATAAGTTACTCTAGCTTTTAATAGATCATTGGAGGGAGGTGCCATAAAACTGGGAGATATTTGTGAGGAAGGATGAATAAAGGGAAAATAATAATGAGCAGGTTACATAGAAGGTTGTAAACTTATATAAGATGGAGATGTAGGAAGAAGAAACATACATAAAATTAGAGGAAGTGAAGTTAACACTAAAGAAATAAAGTTGGATGTTAGGAAGTACTTCAGCTTTTTCTACATATTTTGGAGGAAGCTCAGTTGGAAGTATTAATGAAGCATATAAGGGAGAAAGTTGGTATTTAAGTATTATACCATTTTTGTGGAAGGAGAAGTAGAGTAAACCCATTAAAACCAGAAGCATTTAATACTGGCTGATAAAGATCATAAATGGATAACCACAATATTACAAAGGAGACTAAAGTGACTGGATTTATGTATAACCTGAAGTATTCAGCTTAAGCAAACTAAATAATACTTGGGAATTATTGCTTACATTGAGGGAAATAACTGAAGAAATTAAGGTTAAAATGAAAGGAGACTGGTGATAGGGACATCATCAAAGCGTTTAACAACATTTCATGTAAAGTTTTGTTTCATATTTTAAAGGCCTATGATTTTGGTGGATTGTTTAATGGTTTGATAAATGAGAATGCCATTGTAATTTATTGTGAAACTGGATACTTAGATTGTAAGATAAAGATGAAACATTATGTAAAACTTGAGTATTGACTAAGTTCTTTGTTATTTGTATTCAGTATAAACCTGAGATTCAGGAAATTTAGGAGGTCAACTCAAGGGTGGGAGTTCCTTTGAAAAAACTAATTCTGTCATTTTACTAAATACTGCTATATTAGTTACCATTTAACCTAACATCTTAATACCACTCAAAATATTTCATCCATAATTCTTCAAGGTCTTCCGAAGTAGTCTCCATTAAAACCCTTGAACACTGTGACCAGCCATTGTCCTCCACTGTCTGGTAATATGGCTCACCAGTCTACTCTCACCCCATATGTGAGCAATATGATCACACTATGTATTCCAGGACAATGTAGCAACTGAGTTATGCTTGTAGCTGGTCATTGCTTCTACTAATTGGCAACCTTCAAGAGATGTAAATATTTAAGAAACATGGAGGCAAACTTCTCACATCATCCCACTATCTAGCATCATATACTCACAATAGTACATTATTCACAGCATAGTACTAAGTTTATAACTTATGCAAAGACTGTAAAGGAAAACTTTGTCCAAGACACCTAAAACACATTTTAAAAAAAAATCTCATCCTTCAGCACACTAGGCAACACATACTCCTTTTCCACTCCCACATACAGCCTTTCCACACAGATCACCAGGAGTCACCAGTGGAGTAAGCTTAAGCCCATAAAACATACTGAGTAAGCTGGAACACAGGGAAATTCCTGAGTCATAACTATGCATAATGCCTCCATGCTCACCAGACTGGACAAGACCAGGGTGTCTGCAAGCTATTGGTCTGATGTCAGAATCAGTGATGTCACAAGTGCTTTGTGGTCCCTTAAACCAAGCAAGTATGACTACAATTTAGTGGTGGCATATGTTAGCCTGAAAGACCTGAGGAAGTATGCCAAGAAAGATATGCAGAAAGAGAAAAAGAGAGACATGATGGAACTTTTATTATAGAGACATAAGCGCTGGAACCATAGGGTGAGGGGGAGGTAGCACCTCCCCACTTTTACAGCTGCAAGACCTGTAAGGACTCATGCGTGCCTCATACGCTATTTAAACACAAACATGTACGGAAACAACTACCTTATCACATCAAGCCTGCTGACACATCATCCATGATAAGGAGAGGTTTATTTATGTGTTTCCCCCAAGGCTGTGTGCTCCATTTATGTAATGCAGTAGAATTTCTGAGGCTCAAACTGTCTGCATTCTCTACCCACACCACCACTTGTGATTCAGGGAGTTTAGTCCATAGGTCTCAGATGTCTAGATTTTCAAAAAATATTTAGCTCATACTTTTGGTCTGTTCCTCTTAAAATGTGTGGTTTTCTGGCAAATCAGTGAGAAGAATGGAATTCACTAAATAATGATAGCCCTTTAAGTTTCATTCTTCCTATCTTTTTTGGAAACACATGGTAACAAAACATTGTCTTCCTATCTTTTTTGGAAACACATGGTAACATAAAACACTATTTTAGCAACTTTCTACGATTATACAAGCAATATTTAAAATGTGTCCCTGGTTTTGGGCCTTTGCCCCCCCCCAAATACATTTTGGCTTTTTCCAGATTTCTTCTGTTGTGAAATTGAGAGATTTAGTTGTGTCAAGTGGATGGTGGAGTGGTAGTGTTGTTGCTTTGTAGCAAGAGGTTCTCTAGTTTAATTCTTGGTTGGGGTGCCTTCTGTGTAGAGTATGTATGTCCTCCCTGTGTTTGTGTGGGTTTTTTCTGGGTACTCCAGTTTCCTCCCATGTTACAAAGACATGTGTCTGGAGCATTTCTCCCTGGGCCTCTGCTGAAAATTAGCTTTGTTCCAAGTTGGACTTTCCCATTAAATAAATAAAAAACTTTACAAGGAGCTGAGAGCTTCAGGAGTAGAGATGTTTAGTGCTGCTTATTCCAAGTCTGTTTGTATTGTTAGCAGCACAACAGGTAGTTGCCTTACTTTTGATGCAAAAGGCTGTGGATTGTACTCTCACAGTATGCAGATGGAGTGCTGATACTGTACCGTGTAGTACTTTAAAGGGAGTGGATGTTGTAGTCCTGTGAATATCCTCCTTTGGAGTTATTACCTAGTAACTATGAACTTGTCATCAGTTTGCCATCCATTCCCTATTGCAATATTACTAGCTTATCATTTTTTTAATGTAACATAGGCAAATTATTCTTCAAGGGGAACAGGCACTTTATTTGTAGATGAGACAATGAAATATAAAGTTGTTTCTTTGCAGCAACCTCTTCATTAGTTACAGATCCCTTTAATGTGGAATTATTTAGATGACTTACTCCTGTAGAGATTTTGCATATTTATGGATATTGGTGGATTGTAATGATAGAAGTTTGAGTGGCCTTTTATGGTTGAAATTTTCTGAAATGGGTAGTTTTATCATTACTGGTTCATGCATTTTGTTCCACTGCTTACTAGAAGACTGTTAAAAACTACAGATTTAAAACACATTCTAACAACTACTGTTGTATTATACAAGGAATGTAATTTAATACAATTAGGAAGGTGAATCAAAGAATGCATATATGTAT
Organism: Protopterus annectens; assembly: GCF_019279795.1. Classification (NCBI taxonomy): domain Eukaryota; kingdom Metazoa; phylum Chordata; order Ceratodontiformes; family Protopteridae; genus Protopterus; species Protopterus annectens. Next base: position 1,567,143,911 of record NC_056746.1, read on the forward strand.
GCATGGCCCTAAAAATGTGTTTGAAAACAGCCCATAGGAAAGTGTGAAAGGCTCAAAATCATGGGCAAATTTTAAGCTTTACTCTTGTTACCAAAACAAAGGATGAAGGTAAAACAGTTCACACCACATTACCTTGACCTGGTCAATCCTTTTGACACAATTCCTTTCTCAGGTGTAGTACAAAAGATGAATAATGCAGGTGCAAACACTTTTATCACTAGCTGGATTGCCAACTTGCTCACAGGATGCAGGATATCAAAAGTGGGGAAGAACCAATCACCAGTGGAGTCCCCCAGGGTTTGGTGCTGACACTTTTTCTGTTTGGCAAATACATCCAAAAAGTAAAAGGAAATACCAAAGGGCTTTGGCTGGCTAAAGCTGAGATGACTGCAAGCTAGGAGCAGTTACTGAATTCTCATATGGCTTAAACATCATGCAGGAAGGTTTGTCTGAAATAATAACTGGTGTCAAAATCATGACAATGCCTTCTGAGAACTGACCCAGTTGTTTGCCATTTGGGAACTTGTGTGTACAGTGACCTAACTTTTGACCAGCATGTGCCCAGAGTCATAAGAAAACCTTTCTATATTGCGCAGCTTATAAACAAATTGATTGTGATTAGATCTAGAGATGTTGTTGTCCCCCTTTACAAAGCTCTCATTAGGTCAATCATTTAGTATAATGCCCACTTTGGCATGTATCTGTCCGGCCCCCTGCAACAATTGGAATACCTTCAGAGATACCTTACTAAAGAATACAAGTCCTAAACAACAGGTCTTGCATGGACCACCTCAAAGGTTTATTACTATATTCAGCATCTTCAGAGTGCTGAGAGGTGACATGTCTGGCATACAAGGCATCCTCCGACCTAATACAGATGGGCCTACTGAACATCAGCAAGTCAAATGGCATCAGAAATACTCAGTCCAGGTATTTAAACTAAATGTTGTGGAGAGATGGATATATATCACAGAGGCTACCACTGTTCCAATGCAACTTGGATCTAAGGATGGGTAATAGAAAATGTACTCCAGGATTGCCCCTCATGCCACTAATGGATAGAGGCAGTTCCTAAATGCTGCATCCCTTACAAGGGTCCCCTCAAATTATCTATGGTATGACCACAGTTATTCTCACTATAACTAACATACAATTATCAGCCATGGGATAGGTAAGACCAATCATAAAAAGCACCAAAAGGGAATTAGCTAAGTTTAAATTTTCCTCCAAGTGAACCTATGTTGTTGTAGGAAATAGTTATAAAATATTACCCTTTTTAGATCACAAAGTGCCCCTCTCACCCTCTGCTCCCTCCCCCCGGTCATCACCAGCTTCTGGCACCTATGGTTACAGACAGAGAAAACATTGATCTTGAGTATTACCTTGCCATCACCAAGAATGATGCTGACAAGAAATATCCAGATTTGTTAGAAACACCATCATCTGTCATCAAATTTCCCACAACCCTAACTTGGAGCTCCTGGAAATGCAAATCATCCTTAACAACCCTTCAATTACTTCATTGTTAGCTACAGATCCCTGTTAATGCCCCAGTAGAGATTATGGAAATTACCTTAATACCATTGAGGGGTTAAATATCAAACCAAATACCTACTTGCTAGGGACTTCAATTACCCAATTACTTGACTGACATACTTATACTTCTAAAATGGATATGCTCAGCATTTCCTAGAATTTGTTAATATCAATGCACGGGAGCAAATTATAAAACTACCCACTACAGACTCTAGTATTCCTGACCTGGTCCTTACTAACCTTCCCCCCACTTGTACCCCACTATGCATGTCCACACCTCTAGTTAAATCCGATCACAAAACAGTTACCTTCTTGCATAATGTTTAATGGTATTATCCCACTACCACCATCTTGTATAGGGCAGACCTAATTCAGTTTGTAGAAGACCTATGCAAAATTCCCAACCATTCCCAACAAATGGACCAAATGAGAGGGCTTCCACATACACTTCCACTTTTTACCAGTATTTAACCTGCTGCATTGAAAACTCTGTACCCATTTACCCTACATATAATGGTAAATTCAGAAATAAGCATCTGTAGTGGGACTGCCATATTAATAAACTGTCTTAACAAAAGAAGAAAAACAAAGAAAAGTTTCATGAAATCCCCATCTCTCAACCTCAAGACCACAATGAAGCATGCCAGCAAGGAATATAATACCACTATTAGAAATTGTCAAAAAGAATAGAAACCAGCGTTCACTAAAGATGCATAAGGAAACTACAAATCTTTCTTCAGGTATGTCAGATAATTAGGAGTTATGCTCACCGTCACACTGAGTACATCCATAATAATATCACAAAGTTTAATCCAATGGATATAGCTAATATATTAGAAGACAAATTTAATGTTAATGTTACCCTCCTCTGCCCACATTGTTGTTTCCACTATCCCCTAAAATTCAGTTTTTCTCTGTAATCACATTTAAGCAAGTCTTAAAATCACTGCCAAAGGGTAAAATAATGTTTCTGTGATACCAGATAACATATCAGACTGGATCCTCATTAGTTCCAAGTATGTACTCTATGAGCCACTGCTTAAACAGTTCATCCTCAGCCTATCCACAAGGTTTGTCCCTGATGGATAGAAAACAGTCACTGTGACTCGTCTACACAATGGTGGACTCGCTACAGATGCAGCTAAATATAGGCTCATCATCCTCATTAGCCTTATGTGCCAAGCCATGGATCTTATCACAGCTGAACTCATTTAGGCAGACACAGGCAAATTAACTGATCTAGATACCAGTCAGTTCAGTTTAGTGAAGTGACGGTCCAGTTTCCTTAACCTAGTAAACTTCTTTGAAAAGGTTACAGAGGCTGTGGACAGAGGTCACTCTATACACACTACTTATGTTGACCTGGTTATAGCATTTGACACTATCCCAATTTCTGATATTTTTGGAAGATTAGACAAATCTGGCTAACCAAAAGATCCCAAGTAGTGAACATTGCTTGTGTTGTCTCAGAATGTTAAATCCCCTGTGTGGACTATGCCTCCTTTCAAGGAGTACCTAGATGAATGCCTTCTCCCCCTGTGATTGGCATGCTTGTCTCTCCTTACCAGTTCCTCAGACCCCCATGCTTTACTCGAACCTTGGTTGCCTGGGATGTAGTTAGGGATTTATACCTCTACACCATGGCTCTGACCCAGTGTCTTCAGGGTTTTGATAATTTCATCAAGTTTGCAATCATCAGCAAATTTGTTCTACAAAAGGTATTTGTTTTCTGTTTTGAGGTCAGAGAAATAAATGCTTAATGAACGAAGGCAGACACAGTGACAATACAAACTGGATAAGAACACACCCAGAGGTAATGAATCCAATAAAAGTTTTAATGTACTCCAAACAGCACAAAAGGTAATGTAAAGTGCTTTTTGTCTGGTCGATTCACCAGACTTCCTCAGACAAACGCATACAAAACAAGCACCAAGTTTAAATTAAAAACTTTTCCTCCAAAACTACATCAGCCTATCAAACAGATTGTTCAATTAACATCAATTAAAACATTAAAGTTATATAACAATACAATACCCTAAATCTTGTACTTAAAGTTGAACAGCTTTTTAAAAACAACATTTTATGAAAAACCTTACTTGTCATAAAAACCTAACCTTGAAAACTAAGACATGAAACGTGGGTACGACTCATAACCCTTATAAATATAAATGTTAAACTAATACAAAACACTTTTATAAAATACTTTTTTACATGTCTATGCATTATCTACTAAGGCTCCTCAATTTAAGAATACAAGAAATGGAGATCATCTCATTTAGACCCGGTTTCCTACTAGAATCCAGGCTAAGCTGCCACAATACTTTTTTTTTCCTCTAATAGTAAACCTAAAGCACCACCCCTATTGTCCATCAAAATCTGGTCTGTCCCCTAAATGAAAAAGAATGCCCCGGGTTACTATTACAATGTCTAGCCAATGCATTTTCATTCCATCGTTTAGCAATGCTATAAACATGTTCATAGACCCTCTCTTTCAACTTTCTGTCGGTCTTACCAACATAAAAGCATGGGCATAACCGGCATTGGGCAACATATATCCCAGATCTAGTATGACAATTGTATCTACCATTGACCCTATAAGACCTATCCCGAATAGTAAATGTACAGCCAGACACCATATATCTACAATAGTTACAAGCCTCGCACTTATACATGTCAGAATGCCAGGGGTACATGCATAAATCTGCCTAGGGAATTCCACTAAAGATTTCAGATTCCTACCCCTCTCGAAAATAACCAATGGGTTATGGCCTATTTTATCAACAGTTTTTTCTTCTGTTGAAAGAACCCTCCAATTCTTAGACAAAATACCCCTTTATTTTGTAAGCATCAATAGTATATTGCATGACAAAACTAGAGGCAAAATCCTTTGACTAGAGGGAGCCAACTGTATTTCTACCCAAAACAGGGACTGCATTTCTATCACTGTTATCTACCACTGACAATTCACCTGGAAAACACAAAATAGGTTTATAAATCCATCTTCTCCTTTTCTCTAAAACTTCTACCACAATTTCTCCAACAAATTTTAGAGGGTATCCTCTGTTCATAAACATCTGTTTAAACAGGTCACACTCATCTAAAAACTGAGCTTCCTTAGTGACCATCCTTGCAGCATGACCCAACTGCCCCTTCACCACTGATCTCTTATGCTGTAGGGGGTGGCAACTAGTAAGGTGCAGCATAGTGTTGGAATATGTTTCCTTACGATGTACACTGTCTGAATAACAACCTAATAGGTTGTCCTTCACTAACCATACATCTAAATAAGAAATGCTGTCTTCCTTGAAGGAACTGGTAAACCTTAAAAAAGTCGTAGTTGAGTTAAAGTACCTTAACAGTTCATTTGCTGATGCCCCGTTCCCCTTAAAGGAAATGAACACATTGTCTAGGAACCTCATATAAAAACAGATAGGTTGCATGATGTCTGTGCTGTTAAATACATAATGGTGTTCCCAGTGGGCCATAACCAAATTGGCCATACTAGCCCCACAAGGGGACCCCATCGCACCCCCACCTGTTGTAAATAAATTACAACATCAAACATGACAAAATTACTCATAAGTATAATATCTAAAAGTTACTTGACGATCCTCACTTCATTGTCAGGGGCTCTGTGGTACCTCATCCTTTCTACAACCCATTCAACACCCAAAGTGTGTGGAATTGAAAAATATAAATCCATCACATCAATAGTTAAAAAGTTCACTTCCCTCTCAAAACTCCTTTGGTTAATGGATGCTAAAAAGGACCAAGAGTCTTTACATATCTGACTTGCCTTTATAACATATTTCTTTAAAATATTGTCCACATATTTAGCGTTAGCATAATTAATAGATGACCTAGCATTGGCTAACGCTCTCATTGGTGGAGCCGAAATACACTTATGTAACTTAGGTAAGCCAAAAAGAGAAGGAACTCTAGGTGATAATATGGTAAGGTAGTTGAGCGTAGACTTGTCTATTACACCTTCCTTAAACAAGTCATTCAAATAGGAACTGATGTTTCTATAACCCCTATTCATTTCATTAGTACTCACTTTTCTATATATAAAACACTATTCAACAACTTTTCCATTCTTACATTGTAATCAGTGATGTCCATTATGACTAGCACACCACCTTTATCTGGTTTATACACCCACCCCGCAGTTAGGACAGCTGTTTAATCTTAGCCTCACCTCAGGATACGTACCTAAGGAGTGGCGCACGGCGACTGTGGTCCCACTTCACAAGGGCGGTGCCTCCACCGACCCTGGAAATTACCGTCCCATTAGCTTGACAAGCCTTATCTGCAAAGCCATGGAGAGGATCATAATGGAACTCATAAATAAAGACATAGGGAACTTGCAGACTTTGGATCCAACCCAGTTTGGCTTTGTCAAAGGCAGATCATGCCTTTTAAACTTGGTTGACTTCTTCGAAACAGTCACCAAAGCCATTGATGAGGGCAAGGCAGTCCATACAGCCTACCTCGACCTGGCAAAGGCTTTCGACACAATACCCCACACAGGTATCATCAAAAAACTCATCAGCTTGAATGTAAACCCATACATCACAAGATGGGTTGCAAACTGGCTAAGTGACAGAACCCACAGGGTCAGAGTTGTTGGCGCCATGTCAGACTCAAAGCCTGTCACAAGTGGTGTCCCACAGGGCTCAGTCCTGGGACCACTCTTGTTCGGCATCTACTTTTCTGAAGTACAAGCAAACACAAGAGGGTTATGGCTGACAAAGTTTGCAGATGACTGCAAACTGGGCCATAGTCGAAAACACATCTGACACAGATATCCTTCAGAAGGGCCTCACAGAAACGGATAACTGGTGCCAGAGCCATGGCCTAAAGTTAAACACCAAGAAATGCATAGTCATACCCTTCGGGAAAAACAAGGTTACCCCTAGCTACCATATAGGTGGCAATCCACTGAGCACAGAAGAAGTCATCAGGGATCTGGGGACCCAGGTTGACAGTAACCTTTCGTTTGACACTCATGTTGCCAAAGTAGTTAGGAAAACCTTCTACATTGCCCACCTGATCATGAAGGGATTCACATCTAGATCTAGGAGGTCATCGTCCCCCTGTACTCATCACTCATTAGACCTATGATTGAGTACAATGCCCCATTCGGAATGTATCTGACCTGACACCTGCAGCAGCTGGAAAGGCCCCAAAAGTTCCTCACCAAAAGGATAAAGGGTCTCTAAATATGTCTTATGCTGCCCGACTGAAAGAACTCCAGCTCTATTCAGTCGCATACCGCTTGCTCAGAGGTGACCTGTGCCTGACATATAAGGCCATGTCAAACCCAGATTTGATGAATATGCTTCACCTCAAAAAATCTAGATCCCTCAGAACCACAAGGGTGGGAGACTTAAACCTTGACACGGTTATTAATAGAACTTGCTGGAGGGACAGATTCATCACCCAGATACTCCCTATGCTGTGGAACAAAATCCCGGTACATGTGAGGCAGAGCACCTCGCTGGCCTTGTTCAAGAGGAATCTTGACCAATGGATGGGAGATCGCAGATATACCCCAGGGATTACTTCAGCGTCACTGCTTGACAGAGGCACAGCAAAATAATAGGCATAGTTTTCTTCAAACTAAAGGGGTGGCGAAAGCCACATAACTATGGGCTAGGCTTATAAATGCCCTTGGGCAGATAGCCTAGTATGAACCTATGAACCTATGAACCTATGAACCTATAAAGGTAAATATCTCAAATTGTTCAACACCAGTCATTCACATTTGCTAATATTAATGTGTTCATACTGGGTATGTTGCTTAGCTAAATCCCTAATATCAAGCTCACACAAAGATTCATATAAAGTCAACAAAGGGTGTGTAGGAGGGTTGAAGGTACTTAATACTCTTAAGTCATTTCTTTCTACTACATCTTTACCATACATAAACTTCAAATTCAATTTACGTAAAAACATTTTTAAATCCGCAAGAGTCAACGGTAAGTTAAAACGATTTGATGGAACAAAAGTGAGGCCTTTAGCAAAAAGCTCTACCAAAACAGGGTCAGTTTCATAACTTTTTCTTCTTCTTTCTGCTGTTCCTGTTAGGGGTCACCACAGTAAATCAACTGTTTCCATTTCTTCCTGTCCTCTGCATTTTGCTCTGTCACACCAACCACCTGCATGTCCTCTCTCACCACATCCATAAACCTTATCACAGGCCTTCCTCTTTTCCTGTTACCTGGTAGCTTCATCCTTAGCATCTTTTTCCCAATATACTCAGAATCCCTCCTCAGCACATGTCCAAACCAACGTAATCTTGCCTCTCTGGCTTTGTATCCAAACCTTCCAACCTGGGCTGACCCACTAATATACTTATTCCTAATCCTGTCCACCCTTGTCACACCCAGTGCAAATCTTAACATCTTTAACTCTGCCACGTCCAGCTCTGACTCCTGCCATTTTGCCAATGCCACTGTCTCCAACCCATATAACATAGCTGGTCTCACTACTCTCTTGTAGACCTTCCCTTTCACTCTTACTGGTACTCGTCTGTCACAAATCACTCCTGACTCTCTTCTCCACCCACTCCATCCTGCCTGTAGTCTCTTCTTTACCTCTCTTCCACACTCACCATTACTCTAAACTGTTGATCCCAAGTATTTAAACTCATCCACCTTCACCATCTCTACTCCCTGCATCCTCACCATTCCTCTATTCTCCCTCTCATTCACACACATATATTCTGTCTTAGTCCTGCTGACCTTCATTCCTCTTCTCTCTAGAGCATATCTCCACTTCTCCAGGGCCTCCTCCACCTGTTCCCTACTCTCAATACAGATCACAATGTCATCTGCAAACGTCATAGTCCACGGGGACTCCTGTCTGATCTCGTCTGTCAGCCTGTCCATTACCCTTGCAAATAAGAAAGGGCTCAGAGCTGATCCTTGATGTAATCCCACCTCCACCTTAAACGCATCCATCACTCCCACCACAGACCTCACCACTGTCACAATACCCTTGTACATATCCTGTACCACTCTTACATACTTCTCTGACACTCCCGATTTCCTCATACAATACCACAACTCCTCTCTAGGCACCCTGTCATATGCTTTCTCTATGTCCACAAAGACACAATGCATCTCCTTCTGACCTTCTCTGTACTTCTCCATCAACACTCTCAGAGTAAACATCACATCTGTAGTGCTCTTTCCTGGCATGAAACCATACTGCTGATCACTAATCATCACCTCCCTTCTTAACCTAGTTTCCACTACTCTTTCCCATAACTTCATGCTGTGACTGCTCAATTTAATCCCTCTGCAGTTACTACACCTCTGCACATCACCCTTATTCTTAAAAATCGGTACCAAAACACTCTTTCTCCATTCCTCAGGCATCCTCTCACTTTCCAAGATTTCATTAAACAATCTAGTTAAATACTCCACTGCCAGTTCACCAAAACACCTCCATACTTCCACAGGTATGTCATCTGGACCAACAACCTTTCCATTCTTCATCCTCTTCATAACTATCCTTACTTCCTCCTTGCTAATCCACTGCACTTCATGGTTTACTATCTGCACATCATCCAACTTTCTCTCCCTCTCATTCTCTTCATTCAACAGCCCCTCAAAGTACTCTTCATCTGCTCAACACACTCTCCTCACTTGTGAGAATGTTTCCTTCATTATCCTTTATCATCCGGACATACTGCACATCTTTACTACCTCGGTCCCTCTGTCTAGCCAATTGGTACAGGTCCTTTTCTGCCTCCTTAGTGTCCATTCATATGCCTTATCCTTAGCCAATTATGGTCAATTTCATAACTAGAAAAGTTAAGTCTCCAGTCTCATTAACCAAAATTTTACAGTTCTCTTCATTCTTTTCATAAACGTCACCAGTAAGATTGGTTACCTCTTCTTCTTATTGGTGTAATTCTTGTTGGTGTTCTTGCTCACCCCTCTGGTGTTGTACACTCATTTCTGATTCTGACTCAAATCGTGGTGAAATACCTGCGGTTCGTTTGACAGCTGGATTTTGGAATGCAATTGTCTGCTGTTCATATTATTAACAAATAATTCTGATAGCTGGTTGCTATTACCTTCCATGTTAGTCAGAAGGTAGCTATAGGTCAATGATGTAGAGCCATTATCATTCACATTGTTACTAGTGGTACCCGATGTTGACAGATAGCCAATCAAATTCTTCTGTGGTGGAGAATGGAGTTGCGGATAAGGTACTCCGTTCTTGTAGTCTACCAAGTTCCAGACAAGTTTTTTCATTTTCATCTCTATGTTCTTAGCTATCTGCTGGTCAATGGAACTAAAAATCCTTTTATAATTATACTGGTATCTTGGCAAGTCATTATAAGACTGAATCTCTCTATCCAGTTTAACAATCTCCTCAGACAAAACATTGACCATGGACTGGTAATGCTTAGACATTACAGAAATTAATTCACGCCCATGTCTATTAAACATAGCCACTAACTCGCTATGAAAAACTGAACCTGCTTCCAGACCATTAGGATATTGCCAGGAATGCAGACCTTTAGGCACAATACCTTCTTTATTACATTCCTCAAAATTACCCACCTCTAGTTGTAGTTTTCTTAACTTTAAAAGCATCCTATGGAGCATCTGTAGTTTGGATGCCACAGGTTCACTTCCTCCAGCTGGCTGCCCCTGATTACACCGCACAACAGATATCCTGAAAGAATAGTCTTCTTTAATCTATCTCCTGACATCAAGGGCCCCAATAAACCCAGAGGAACTGGCAGTAGAACTGCTGTTGGACTCACCACATGCATTCCCTTCCACAGCTACGGGTTTTGAGTTACCAGAAATCCTTGAACCACTCTCCTTCTGCCTAGTAGGATTCATATCAGCTACTGATGAAACAATGATACCTGGTACTTGTAGTTTTTGTGGACTCTGTTGACTAAAGCCATCAACCCTGTCAGTCAAGTCTTCGAACCGTTGGTTCATAACCATGATCAATGCCATTAAATTCCCAATGTCACTAGAGCTAGAAACAAGTGTCTCAGACTGTTGGGACAAAAATTCAGTGGAAGAATTCAATATACCTCCAGCTACCATACTCCACAAACAAAATGAACAAAGGCAGACACAGCGACAACACAAACTGGATAAGAACACACCCAGAGGTAAGGAATCCAATAAAAGTTTTAATAAACTCCAAACATTACAAAAGGTAATGTAAATTGCTTTTCATCTGGTCGATTCATGAGACTTCCTCCGACAAACTCATACAAAACAAGCACCAAGTTTAAATGTTTTAATTGATGTTAATTGAACAATCTGTTTGATAGGCTGATGTAGTTTTGGAGGGAAAAGTGTTTAATTTAAACTTGGTGCTTGTTTTGTATGAGTTTGTCTGAGGAAGTCTTGTGAATCGACAGGATGAAAAGCACTTTACATTACCTTTTGTGCTGTTTGGAGTTTATTAAAACTTTTATTGGATTCATTACCTCTGGGTGTGTTCTTATCCAAATAAATCCTTAATAGCAGAGAACCAAACATGGATGCCTGGACACATCACTGATTAACTTCTTTCTGTTAGGAGTAGCATATGCTACAAGAATAACATGCATTCTGTGTTTAAGCCAGTGAGTTACCCACCTTACCACATAAGAATCAGTGTTTAAGGCTGATAGCTTCTTTACAGTTTCTTCATGTTGTCTGCTATCTTATGCACTGGTCAAATCCAGACAAGCAGCATGAACAGCATGACTACCGTTAACAGCCTAGCAACTTTCTCAAAGAAGTTGACCAGATTTAACAGACTTGGTCTACTTTCTACTAAGCCAAATTGTTGTGGGATATAATGGTTAAGGTTTTTGCTTGTCATGCACAAGGTACAAAGTTCAATCTTGATCATGCCTGTTTGGAGTTTGCATGTTCTTTCTATGTCTCTGCGGGGTTCCTCTCACCACCAAAAAGCATGTTTAGTATTTCCAGCTCAAAGTCACCAATGAATGGAGGTGTGGGCAGCAGCACAGACTCTACATGGTGCCCTATGAAGGAAGAGTTGTACAGACCAACCACTTTGGGCATCTACAAGGGTGTGTGCAGTATCCTCTATATAGGAGAACATGGATCACAGAGTGCAAGCCATGACAGGGCTAGCCACTTAATGGTGTAAAATATGGCCCTAGGTGATTCAGTCATGTTCATTAATGTCACCAAATGGGTATGGGTATTTGTCAGTAATAAGAGGGTTGAGGACCTGGCCTACTCTGACCTAAAGCAGGGACCCCATGCTAACAGTGGTAGGGGTGTACATGTCCCTATTCGCCAATGTCTGCACACCATAAAGCCCAGCATCCCTGGGTCAATAAGCTACTGGCTGGTTGGTGAACAGTTACCAGCCTGTGTTACCTGGGATAGCCATGTTTAGAAAAGTTGGAAGTAAAACCAATAAACCTGCTAAACATGAACTAAGAATTGCTTCACTCAGTGTGGGTTTACTGACAGGACACAGCTTGAAAGTGGATGAATATGATGGTATGGAGATGGCTGTACATCCTATGTATCCAAGAGACAAGATGGAAGGTCTGTGCAGCAAAGCTGCTTGGCTTGGAATGCAGAGTCTACTACTCAGGAAGAGGACATGCTACAAATAATGTGGGAATTGTGGTGACAGAGAGGCTTCAGAAGGCAGTGAAGGATGTCATCAGAATTATTAACAGACTCATGGCAGTTGTACTGAGTTGTAACAATAGGACAGTGTTCATAATCTTAGCCTATGCCCCACAGCAGAGTTGTGATAGTGAGAACAACAGTACATTCAGACAGCAGTTGCAGGATCTACTGTATAAAGCAGGAAACATGAATTTGTGTTGATAATGGGTGACTTGAATGCACATATTCCAACAGATAGAACAGGTTATGAACAGGATGTGAGGTCTGCCTGGATCCACATGGGTGTGGCAACTGGAATAAGAAAGGAGGGGCCATTCTAGACTTCTATCTGGTAAATGGCTTGATAGTAGCCAACATATGGTTCAGAAAGAGAGACAGTCACAAGATCACATACAAGAGTGAAGACCATGCAATTCAGGTAGACTTACTCCTAGTTAAGAATGGGCACTGGGGTAGAACCAGTGATTGCAATGTCATCCCCAGTGAAACAGACAGTCCACAGCATAAACCACTGCTTTTCACAAGGCTCTAAGCTCAACAGAAACCAGGCAGAAGACCTGGAGGTTGACTGGAGAGAACGTGCAACAGTTCAATGAATTGCTCATGGTTCTAGCATACCAAGAAGAACAGCGAAGAAGGGCAGCACCTCAAAATAGAATGTGTGAGGACTACAGAACAGATATGTGGCAGAGCCAAGTATGGAAATAAGGTACGTAAGGAAAGCTGGTTGTGGAATGCAGAAGTCCAGGAAGTCATCAAAAGAAAGAAGGAGTGCAGGAAAAAGTGGGAGATAGAAAAGATGGACCAAACTAGGAAGGAATACTGGTTAGCTAGTAAAGAAGCTAAAAAAGGAGTTGCAATAGCAAAGAACAGAGCATCAGAGGCACGCTACCAGCTTCTGGAAAGTGACTGAGTAGGTGGAACAAAGAAACTATATCAGGTTGCAAGGCAAGACGGAGAGATAAAGAACATAGTCAGACACCCTTCATAAGGGATGTCAGCAACAACTTGTTATCCAGTCAACAGGACATCAAAGGTAGATAGAAGGAGTACTTCCAGCAGCTTCCGAATTAAGAAAACCTCACAGAAGCTGCACTGCCTCAAACACAGCCTATGATGAGAGAAGAAGAAGACCCCACCCTAGAAGAAGTAAGAATAGCAGTAAGGAAAATGAACTCAGGGAAAGCAGCAGACTCAGATGTGGTCACAGCAGATATTTATTTATTCATTTATTTATTTATTTATTTGGCATTTGTTAACCCGGTTGGTCCAACTGAGCAAAAAGCCCATTTTCAGTGGAGGCTCAAGGAAAAAAGCTCCATGTAGATTATACAATATTTTAAAAATACCTCGCCAAGGCTTTCAACACCATTCCCCACTTCGGTATTACAGAAAAATTTGCTAGCCTGAACATAAACCCCTATGTCACAAGATCGGTTGCCAACTGGCTTACTGACAGAATTCACACGGTAAGAATAGCGGGCTCCAGGTCCGACTCTAAACCAGTCACAAGTGGTGTCCCACAAGGCTCGGTCCTGGGACCCCTACTATTTGGCATATACTTCTCAGCAGTACAGGCAAACACAGGAGGACTATGGCTAACCAAGTCTGCCGATGACTCCAAACTCAGAGCCATAATTGACTCTCTGGCTGACATGGAAATCCTCCAAAAGGGCCTTACTGAAATGGACACCTGGTGTCAAAGTCATGGCCTCAAGATAAATGCCAAAAAATGCATAGTCATCCTGTTTGGGACAAACAAAACACCCATGAATTACCACATAGGTGGCAGCCCCCTTGATACAGAAAAGGTGATAAGAGATCTGGGGACCCAGGTAGATAGTAATCTCTCCTTTGACATTCATATTGCCAAAGTAGTTAGGAAATCCTTCTATGTGGCCCATCTAATTACTAAAGGGTTCGCATCTAGAAATAAAGAGGTTATAGTGCCCCTCTACTCATCACTCATTTGGGATGTACCTCATAAGACACTTCCAACAGCTGGAAAGACCACAAAAGTACCTCACCAAGAGGATTACTAGCCTCAAACATATGTCCTATGCAGCCTGACTGAAAAAACTCCAGCTGTACTCAGTGGCAAATCGATTAATCAGAGGTGATCTCTGCCTGACTTACAAAGCCATGTCCAACTCAGAATTGATGGACATGCTCCACCTAAAGAAATCCAAGTCACTGCGAGCCACGCGCTCTAGTGAGCTAAACCTATCCACAACAATAAATAGAACATGCTGGAGGGATAGATTCCTGTCACAGAGACTCCCCATGCTTTGGAACAAAATTCCAAACTACATCAGGCAGAGCCCTTCACTAACACTCTTCAAGAGGAACCTTGACAAGTGGATGGGTAACATAAAATACACCCCTGGGATCACTTCATTGGCTCTGGTTGACAGAGGATCAGTTAATTAATCAATGGTGTGGCGAAAGCCGACACTCTGGCTAGCCTTATAAATGCCCTCGGGCAGATAGCCTAGTACCTACCTATAAACCTATGAACCTAAAAATATGCAAAAATCAAAGTTACACAAAGTAATATAGTAAATCAAATGGCAATTACAATGGAGTACAAACGACCAAAATAATGATAGCAATATATAAAAAGTTACATACTGAGAATTCAAATACAAGCACCATTTTGTTGTGCATAAATTGTCTTTCTTTTTTCTTCTTCTTCTTCTTCGACTGAGTGAAAAATAAAAAAAAAATAGAACTGTTAAGCTAAAACCCTCCTATGAGAGTTATTAGAAGTAATAGGGGAGAAAAATAAAACTATTAAGCAAAGCTCTCCCGTAAGAGTTAGTAGAAGTAGTAGGGGGAGAAGGAGGTAGAAGAGGAGAAAGTAAGGGTTTATGTGGGGTTATGACAAGGACAAATCCAAGAGTTAGCTAGATAGTTCTTTAATTCTGTTTTGAAAGTGTTGGAGTGAGTAATCATTCTTATTTAGATTGGGAGTTTGTTCCAGTTTTCAGATACTGAGTACTTGTATAATACTTTCCCAATCGCTTTATTGGGTTTGTATCTTTGAAGATGTTAGTAGGTGCTACAGAGTGGGCGTGTAGGGGTATTGAAAGATACAAGATTGACTAGACAGGGGCAGGCAGTGGATTTGTTGAGTAAGAATTGAGTTATATGAAGTTGGGACAGTTGAAGTTGGTAGGGGCATTTGAGCCACTGTAGGTTTTTATAGCTAGGCAGTGTTGAGAGGTATTTGCTAGGTTTGCAGCAAATTTAGCGATTTTGCTGTATGTTTGTTCCAGCTTAGTAGTTAAAGAGGATTGAAGGTTGGTAAGAGCTGGGGCAGCATAGAGTAGACTTGGAAGTAAATAAGCTTGGGCCAAGGATACTGTAGATTTCATTGTTAGGCATTTGCTATTTCTATAGAGGAGACCAAATTTTTGGTTGTTTTTTTATAGACTGTTGGAGCCATGGAGGTCAAATTATAATTCATTGTCTATTAGCATTCCAAGTAGCTTTGTGTGGGGTTCTACATTTACAGTGATTTTTCTTAAGGAAGAGATGGAGAACATGGGTTTGAGGTGTGAGACAGATGTTGAAAGAAAAAGTAAGAGTTTGTTTTTTAGGATTAAGAATAATCTGGTTTTCAGTGAGCCATCTTTCAACAGAGATAAACGAGTCTTGGATAAGAGTGTGAAGTTGAGAGATACTGTCAGAAGAGGAAATGAGTGTTGAATCATCTGCATACTGAATGAGAGAGGAGTGACACCAAGAGATATGGAGGTCATTGGTGAAAATATTGAAGAGAAGGGGTCCCAGGATGGAGCCCCAAGGAATACCTGTATAGATGGGGAGGAAAGGGGAGCAGGAGGAATACCATCTGACTGATTGCCTTCTATTTGAGAGACAACTAGAGAACCATTCAAGGGGAGAGGCTGAGAGGTTAAGGGTGGCTAGCTTGGTTAGGAGTTTAGAGTGGGAAAAGGTGTCAAAGGCTTTTGATAGGCCTAAGAAGAGCCATTATACACGTTTACTATTAGCCCAGGCATCAGCTATAGTGTTAATGAAAGATAAAAGAGTGGTTGTAGTACTATGGTTTGGACAGAAACCATGTTGGGTAGGAGTCAGATGGTTTTCTTGGATGAGGTATTTGAAAAGCTGGGAATGTATGCATTTTTCTAGGATTTTGGAGATGGGGTGAGTATAGCTATGAGTCTATAGTTGGATGGGTCAGTGGAATTTCCTCCTTTGTGGAGTGGTATGGCATGGAAAGTTTTCCAAATGTCAGGTACAGTGGCTTCACAAATAGATCTACTGATGAGTATTGAGACTGGATAGGCAACAGAATCGGCTGCAAGGTTGAGAAAGGGGGAGGGTAGTTTATCAGCAGTGGGGGAACATGGCTTTAGTTTTTGGGGTAGGGATTTTATATAATGAAGTGGGTATGGGTTTAAGAAAGAAGAGGATTAGATCAGAAGATACTTGAGGGGAGACAGTAGTATTAGAGTTGTGGTTAGAGTCGGTAAGTTTTTGAATAGTATCGATGAAGTAATGGTTAAGGAGGGTGGTGGTGTCCTGTGCTAACAATTTAGGGTAGGGATTAGGAGTTTGAGGGTTTCCGGGGTGAAGGATAGAGTTGGTAGCTCTCCAGAAAGTTTTGGGATTAGTGTGATGGCTATTCTGGGCCTTAAAGTAAAACTTTCTTTTATCACTGAGGATGTGTTTTTTGTCTGGTTTTTGAGTTCTTTGCAGTTTTGATGAAGGGAGGGGATTTTGATTTTATCCAAGTTTTCAATGCAGAATCTCTCTGATGCACAAGGGACTGAGTTTCTTTTGTCAGCCAGGGGGCATGATTGTATTTCATTCTGATTTTACAAAGGGGAGCTAGTGAGTTGAGAATGTCTAAGAAGATGCTGTTGAACTTTAGCACAGCATCATTGAGGAGGAGATTATACAGGCAGGACCAGTTTATTGATGACAGTCTGTCATTAAAAGTTGTGGGGTTGAAGCCAGGCAGTTTACAGCAGTCTCTATAGAGATGAGGCCTAGATAGTTGAAGGAAGTGTCTTTCAATATAAATAGGGAAGTGGTCACTTAAGGTATTGGGAAGTGTCTTGAGGTTGTAATAGATGTGAAGGTTGTTAGTCAATATCCATCAATTTTAGTGCTGGTATTGGATAGTTTATTTAAGTGGGCTGGGGTTGTTATGAGTTGGGTGAAACCAAAGATATTGATGCTTTGGTCTGGGGAGTTAGCACTAACTGCTTTCCAGTCTATGTTTACATTACCCATTGTTATTGTTTCATAGGGTATATTTTGGGAGATCTATGATAATATGTTTTCAAGAGTATAGATACTTTTGCTGGATGGGATATAGATGGAAACAATCACAAATTTGTTGTGGGTGTTTATGTGGCGGTTAAGAAAGAGTACTTTGGCAGGAGAGAAATCAGGTTGATGTGTAGATAAGGGACAGAGGTTCCTTTCTTCAGAGCATATTAAGGCAGCACCTCCTCCTTTCCTTGACATTCTATCCTGGTGGTAAATATTGTATCTTGGGGTATGATGACATTATTTGAGATATAGAGTTTTAGCCAGGTTTGGACAAGGTTAAGATGTGTGGAGTATAGTGGGAAATGAATGCTTGAAGGTTGGTGGTTTTGTTTACCAGACTTTGTATGTTAATAGATACAAAAGATAAAGTTTTAGTAGAGGAGGAAGAGAGGGTTAAAGAGATGGGGGTGGAGGAGCACAGTATTGTTAGAGTAGAAATGGAGGGTGATGTGGAGGAACCTGGATTACAATGTATGTCACCAGCCAGAAGTGGAACTTTAACAAGTAGGGTGAGATTGGGAGAATATGAGCTCTAGATGAGATGTTTTTGTTTGATTTTGGGTGAGATGGGGGCTGGGAGAGAGGACTTTGGGTTTGAAGAGAACGTTGTATGAGAAATTAAATAAAGAGGAAGAAATGGAATGTGAGATGATGAAGGTATGGATATTAGGTACTTGGGAGAGTGTAGGTGATGCTTTGTGATAAGTAAGGTGAGTGTAGTAGGAGGTCAAGTAGGATAGGGAGAAGTAGAATAAAGTTAGTATGTTGGGATTCATGGCGGAAAGTAGAAAGAAGATGGGCTGTCATGAAGATAAGAGGGGGAGAAAGGAAGGGGGGTGACAGAGAGGTAAGAATTGAGTGGAGAAAGGACAAAGGAGTGAGTTGTTAGAGTGTGCAAGAGATGGAGGTATTGGTTGCAGATAATGTAATACTAGAGGGCAGGCAGTAGAATGGGGCAGTTTTGAAAGAAATGTATTGGAGTAGGTGATTGGATGGGATTTGAGGGAAGAGAAAGAGTAAGGATATGTTTGTTGTGATAGGCTGAGAAGAGGAGTGGGGATTATGTCAACGAGGTTAAAGCTAAGGAGGTGGGGGTGGGTAGGAATGAAGGTAGGATAGAGGAGAGGAGAGAGTCTGAGCAGAGTAATGGTGAAGTCCCAGAAACATCCATAAAATTAGTCCAGGCTATGTACAAGGACCCAATGAGTCAAGTACAAACAGTGTTTGGTCTCATGGAGGGATTCCTAGTGTGAGTGGATGTGTACCACAGTTCATCTCTGAGCTCACTGCTGTTCATACTGGTGATGGACTACATTAGCAAACAGGTTGGAGGGGTCAAGGTTGTTGTATGCAGACTATGTGGCATTACAGAGAGACTCTGAGCAAGAACTTCTGCAAAGGATAGGGAAATGGAATGCAAAACTGAAGGCACATGGGATGAAACAGAGGTACAGATAAAACAGTGGTAATGGCAGCAAATTACAGAAATCAGATGTAGCAGAAAATTGAGATAGAAAGGAAGACAATGCAACAGATTAATAGCTTCAAGTATCTGGGAGGGCCGGTTGAGAAGAAAGGAAGTCTAAATGAAGAAGTTAAAGCTAGAATCAGAGGAGTTTCAACCAACTGGCATAGAGTGCCAGGTCTAGAGTATTACAGAAGAATGCTAAAGAAGCTGAAAACTAAGGTGTACAAAATGTTGGTGTGACCAGTACTACTGTATGGTACAAAAACCTGGGCAGTAAAGGCAGAGCAGATGAGGAAGCTAGAGGTGATGTAAATGAAGTGCCTGAGAAGGATGGTAGGATGCACACTTTGGGAAAGCCAAAGAAATGACATAAGAGTAGAAGCCAAAGTAGCTCCAGTTGCAGAAAAGATCAAAGAGAACAGATTACAGTGGTTCAGGCACATGTGCAGAAAAGCAGAAGATAATCTGGTGAAGAAGTTTTGGGACAGACAGAAAGAAGTTGAGAGGAAATGAGGGCAAAGAGGTGGAAGAATTGTGTGAGAGAAGATCATGACAGTCAGGCATGAGTGTTGAAGGCAGAAGTGTGGCATTTCATCAAGAGAGAGAGACATGGTGACAGTTAACATGACACCCTGACCTCATGTAGAAAATGGGAAAAAAGGGGTTGATGATGATGAGCCTTGTGCGATTTTTCATATCATAATTAACAAAGTCAGTAGTGAAGCACTCTGTGGCTTTACAGACCAAACTCAAGGGCTGATGGGTCTGTACTTACCAGGTGTTTTCATGGATCCACACGTATGGAGAGTCATCACCAAAGTGGTGTGCCTGAATCTGGGAATATGGCTAAGGTGGGGTTCAGCAAGTACATGCATGTCACTCTTTATTAGAAAACTTGGTGTGTTATCAGGATCCACTGAGGAAGTGTTTTTGGTCATTGAAAGCATCTTAAAGAACATGTCCTCTTGTAATGCTAGGGGTTGGAAATGAATTTAGGAAGACTGAAATTGGCATAGGAGTTTCAGAGGTGTAACTGACAGCAAATTTGTTTGCCAATTTATTTACATTGTCATTTGAGTTAAAGTGAGGTGTCCATTATAAAAAAATTCACAATAATGTTGTGGATTCTTTCTTAGTTTTCTAACACTGCTAATGAAGGACTTGTAGTTATCCTTTGTTTCTGATATTAACCTCAGTTCTTGAAATGCTTTTGCAGCCCTTGTAGTGCCCTTAGTTTCTTAGTGAGCTTTTGACTGACTACCAGGTTGGTTTATTTTGTGAGTTTCTCATTGTGATTGGTTTTGGTAGGGATGCTAATTCTAAATGAGCATAAAAATCATTAGTTTAACTAGCTGCATATGCGGGTTCAACTTTAGTAATGTCAGGGGTAAATTTAGAGATTTAGTCTTATAATTGTATAAAAATCATCTTTTTATCACATCTAAATTGGATGGCATTGGTTACTGGGGAGAATGGAATCACAGAGAGTAAATGTCATAAGTTAGAGGTTTGACTTAACTCTTGAGGAGCAGACCGGGGGATTGGAACAGGTAGGACCTATGTTAGCAAAGATCAGATCAAGAATGTTATTACCTCCACTGGGTTGGATGACAATTTGATCCAGGATGTTTTTGTTTGCCTAATCCAAAGACCTTTGAACATAATCTACATTACAAATATAGGTGCTCCAATCTATAGGGAGAGGGAGATGAAGTCACCAAGGGTTACAGAATTGTTACTTAGAGAAATATCCTGTAGAAATGGACAGAATTGTCCAGGATCATCTGGAATTATGGAGAGGAATCTAGATCCTCTATGGACTCTGATAACATAACAAGTTGTCTAATAAACACTGTCATACATGACCTTGCTGAAACCCTTCTTAGCCATGTTACCACAGTTTTAAACAGGCCTAGCAGTGTAGTACTCATAAAGAGCAGGCATGGAGGGAATGCTTTCCTTACATATAAACCATGTCTCATTAACTAGGAATACATGACCACATTCCAGACTGAGAAGTGCCAAGATCAGGTAGTTTGTTGTTAAGACTCCTGGCATTGAAAATAGTTACTCTGTTTTCCTGTTTAATATTTGATGTATTTCTTAAGTTAGGATGTTCATTAGATGAACTTGGCTTAAAATAGGATGTAGGCTGGAGAGGCTTTAGACGGTATACAGAAGCCCTTGAATGGGAGAGACATTGCTTTGTAAAGTATATAGGAAACACTTGCCAAACTGAAAAAGCACAAAAGAAAAAACACCAGCAGCAGTAGTTGTAGATGGATTCTTTACTAGCACCAAAAATCATCTCCTACCTCGGCCTTTCACCTTCAAGGATACATTACACAAAATTCATCCACTTTTTATACCATGTGAACCCACATCAATTAACTAATTAACAACAATCTAATAAACATTTATAGTGCACAGTGACAAAATTATTTTTTATATTCATTCCTTTTCATATACACAAATAGTTAAATATATTCATTAAATTATATCATTTAAATACTGTATAACTGTTTTCCAGTAAAATGAGTGATATTAAAGCAAAACTAGATAAGGCAGAAGTCAAGGTAATTGCACACAAAAAGAGAAAACTGGTTCACGATATAGAAGATTTCAAAAGCAGAAACATTTTCTCATGGCAGCATGCGCAACACCGTGGAAGGCTAAGAATTCTTGGCAGGAAGTCCAGCTCCAGAGACTTGTCACTTTCTTCAGTTGAGACCCTATCCAAGAAAAGTGGGTCGTTTGAAGATATAGAGGAAGCAAGTACATCTAATTCCTCTAATTTTTCCTCAGGGGCCAACAGCACATCACCGAGTCAGGGGAACCAATGAAAAGGTCGCAAAAATCGGGCAAGAGGCAAGAAATATTAAATGAAGAGGACATTTTACATACAAACATTAATGTGGACTGTGTTAATGTAGGAAGACCATTTAAAACTGGTGCTGTAGTTCCAAACCATGTGTTTTCTCTGCCTGTTGAATCTTTTTGTAATGTGAGTACTGTGTTTTCAAATGACAATTTAAAAATAATTTATATGATTTACAACTTACAGAGAATGTTGTTAGTTTATTGGGTAGAGGAACGAAATTTGTTCCTACAAAGTTTCCAACATTAGCTGAAATTTTAATGGATGTAAAACCTTTTTGTAGAAAATTGCATTTGATTGTGTATCTCAATAGGATTAAAAACCAGGTAATAAATGTATCTGATACAAATGTTGAAGTGGATTGTGAAGGGTTAGATGAAGAAATTGATTCATTAATGAATCTTTCAGTTTATAACTATGATGACGAGTTAGTATGCTAATTCTGATGTCCATGATGTTTTCAATACTGGTTACTGCAGGTGTAAAATTCCTTCTTTACCTTTTAGCAGTAAGTTTGTACCGCCAAAGATGTCACCAGCTGTAAATATTTTTGAGCAAGTTTTGTTTAAAAGGGTTGAACTAAAATATATTAAGCTTTTTAAAGCTAAAAAAAAAATATAATTTAACCAAAGATGAAAGGACGTAATTACTAAAACTTATTGGGTGCTTTAAGTAAGTAGTATTCAGACAAGCTGATAAGGACGGAAACAGGGTAATCATGTCTAAGGTTTCATATGACAGAATGGGGTGTGATTTGTTACAGGTTAATGAAGACTATATATTGTTAACTAATAACCCAGTCGTGCAGTTTAATAATGAACTTTCTGATTTGTTGGAGAGTAGTGAAAGGCTAGGTTTTCTTTCTAATGAAGATTTGAAAAAGATAAAAGTTAGTGATCCATCTGACCCAGTCTTTGATGTCATCCCCAAGACACAAAAGAATTTAAATAGTTCCCCAGGTAGACCAATAGTTTCTGGAGTCCACTCTTTTGTGCATAATGTAGGTATTTTTTTAGATTCAGTTTTGAAGGAATATCTGTTTAGGGTTCCTGCGTATATCTAAAATACACAAGAATTATGTGATGTAGTTCGTACAATAGAGTGGAAGGAAGATTACTATTGGGTATCTGTGGATGTGAATTATCTTTATACTTTTATTCAAAACAGGTTTGGACTAGAGGCAGTTTATGATATGATGAGTGATGGCCCTAAAACAGCATTCATCATCAGGATCCTTGAATTTTGTTTGACCCATAATTATTTTAAGTATGAAAATCGTATTTATTTACAAAAAAAAAAATTGATGATTTCTTTTTTGTCTTTAAGGGGCTACCTTCTGAGTTTGAAAATGTCATTAATGAACTGAATGCCAGTTCTCATGGCTTAAAGTTTTCTATGACTATGGGCAATTCAGCCATTCAATTTTTGGATGTACAAGTTTATGTAGACAATTCCCATACTATATATCATAAGCCATTCAGTAAGCCTACTACAGTTGTTTGCAGAGAGCCTGCACCCCCCCCCCCTTGCTTGACTCTTCACCTCTAGGTGAGTTCAAGCGAATTGCACAAAATATATCAGAGTACAAATATAAGGAAATATTTTTGTTTGAAACCAAGAATAGATTGATGGCAAGGGGCTATAATAAGGAAACATTAGTGCTTTAAGACAAGTTCTTACAGGTGAAGATGTTAAAATAAGAAGGCAGAGAAGCAATAATTTGAAGCCTATTTTTTTGGGCAAAGATTTCTTTCTTTGTTTCTAAATTTTCTCCTTTTTCTGCAATTATGAGGAATTTAATACTAGAATTTTGGCATCTTGTCTGTCTTGATGAGGCAGTGGGTGATTTGTATCCTGGGATGGTTAAGTTTTCCTATAGTAGGTATTCAAATTTGAAGGAATTGTTGAACAAACGCTTATATTATATTGAGAAAGGGATGGTAGGATCTTTTGCTTGTGGGAAGTATAATGTTTACAAAAATATTAGAAAAATTTCTGGTAGTTTCATTAATGGACGTAAATTTGTAAGCAAGAGTAGGTTTACTTGTAACTCTCGTAGAGTAGTATATATATATATATATATATATATATATATATATATATATATAGATGTATATATATATATATATATATATATATATATATATATATATATATATATATATATCTATAGCTGGTTGTGAGTGTGAGTTGCAAAATGGTACATAGGACAAACTAAGAGATCAGTTACAGTCAGAATATTGGAACACTTAGGTGACATTCGCAATAGGAATTTCAGGAGTCCAGTGGAAGAACATTTTCATAGCACACATGAGGGGTAATAGCACATTTTTCTTTAGTATTCTTGCCAGTCCATTTTTTTGTGAGAGGTGGTGAAATTAAACAGAAGCTAAATGTACTTGAGAGTAAGATGATTTTAAACTTTGACACTTTAACCCCTAGGGGACTTAATTTAGAAGTAAATTTTATTTATTTTTTTTATATAGGTTAGTATAACATTTTTAAACCTATATATTCAAGTGATGTGCCTTTTTAATCTCTTGTGCTTGTTTGAGTATTATACTTAAACAATATTTAAATAATATATTTAATGAAAATATTTAAGTATGTGTGTATATGAAAAGGAATGAATATAAAATATTATTTTGCCACTGTGCACTATAAATGCTGATTAGATCATTGTTAATTAGTTAATTGATGTGGGTTCACATGGTATAAAAAGTAGATGAATTTTGTGTAATGTATCCTTGAAGGTGAAAGGCCGAAGTACCAGATGATTTTTTGCTGTTAGTAAAGAATCCATCTACAACTACTGCTGTTTGTGTTTTTCTTTCATGTCTTCATAAAGCAAGTTGGACTGTCGATCATCTCATCTTAGACCGATATATATGGTTCTTGTTTTATCATAAATCCTAACTCCCAGAAGCCAGTCCTTATCTAACCTGGTGAGTGTGGAATGGTTCTACTACACATCTTTGCATGCTGTTAGCTTGCAATACACTCACTTGCTGCCAGGTTCTCTCCATACCAAGTGCCCTAACACTCACTGTCCTGATGCTAGCTAATTACTTAGACCTCCCACTACCCTATCAAACTAAATTGCATAACCCTACCAGAACCCTGACTCTATCCTTAAACCCCCACTCACTCCATAATGCTATACACAGCACTCCCCTCTCGCTCCCTAAAGTCACCAGTCACTCCCTAAATCTAAAACCCCACTCCCCCTCCCTAAAACAAAGTCCCCAATCGTTCACTACTTCTAAAACTCCACTACTGTTTACTAACCCTAAACTGCCCTCTCACTCCCTAAGCATAATGTCCCTATTTGTGAGACAGTATTTTTGTAGTGCCTGGGATTGGGGTGCTTGCTTGTAGTGGACCAATGGAATCTGTATGACTAACAAAAGAATCACCAATCACTAAGACACTCCTGCCAGAAGCTAGTTTATGAGGAATAGATTTAGGGATGGATTGCTGAGAGTGACATGCTGATATAGGAGTCCATGGAGCAGATTGACTGATGGACTTATGCTGATACCTAATCTTAACAGTTTTAGGCATCTTGGGCAAAGAATTGTAATGACATCAGAATATGACAATGTTGTGTTGTCTGCTTCAGGATGTTGCATTTGTATGGGTAAGGGTTTGATGATGTAATGCATACTATGCACTGGGAATTGGGATAGGGATGCCAACAAGTTTGGTAGGTATTTATACCCCTCACAGATGGAACTTACTGGGTTGATCAGGAGTCCATTTTCAGTGAGTAAAAGCCAGTCTCTATTCTGCCTTAGGATACTAAGTATTAGAAGGTACACAATGGAAGGGGAACTGCTTTGCTGACCCTCTATAATTTCCACTGATTGAGAACTGAACATGCAATGGTAGTTTCCTGGGTATAAAAGTTAAGGAACAGAATCCCTTACAGCAGCAATGTACAGTCCAGCATAGTCATTTGCAACTTTGCACATATTAGTGTTAAGTTGGTTAGTCCTGGAAAAAATTGAGCCTAAAGTCAAAAATAAGAAGGAAGACTGGATGGTGTTAATAATTTATGGAAAAATGTAAAATTGTGCTCACTGCCCAGTGTTCAGATGCACGTCACATGAAGCTCTTCTCAGTGTCACTCTGTGCAGTAAGTAAACAACCAAACAGAAAATCAATCAGAAACAGTTTTAACTTGAACCAATAGTGCTTAGTGACCTTGGAACTGCAGTAGTAAATCTTCTCTCATCATACTAACAACATGATAGCCCACAGCTGTGTAAGGCACGCCACTACCAGATTACTTTTAAATTCAATACAATCAAGAAGGAAAATGTTACTTTCTTAAGCAAGTGCATACATCTATCTGCTTTTTCCTCATACAGTTTTCTATGCATCTGAAAACTGATGCATACAGTGTAAGGTGAAAAACCTTGATCAATAAACACTAGATAACTATCTACAATACATCTCTTATCCAGCTAAAACATCTGTGACAATACCTGGTCTTTTTTGTACCAGGATGCAAATTGCACCAAAATGATTAATTGGTTATCATATTTCATCTTACCCAAAGGCAATGCCAACATGTAAGCTTTTTAGGTTCCTAACATGTAATCTTTTTCAATTCTCTAAGTTTGTTTTGGAAACTCGAGTCATAATGCCATCTTGGTTTTGACAAATCCCAGGCCATCCAAACCCAGGAGCAAATGCAGGTTTCTTATCCTCAACATATACCATCTTTTGCTCGGTGCAGAGGATTGGATCATAAATCTCATAATTTCAACTTGGATCTTACCCACAGACTGGTTCAGTAGTGTGAATTTATCATGTTTCTCATTAAACATATCATGATCATCCTCAAGACAAGACTCACTGCCAAACATATCTACTCAATTGCTGATTAAAAGACATAAGGAAAGTCTTCATATCACCTAATTTAGACCCATTGGCATTATTGCATCCCCAGTCACAAAATCTAACATGCTCTCAATATCACTGTCCACTGTTTCACCCCAAATATTTTACCATCTCTGGTGCTGTCACTATAAAATGACATTTTCAGAAACTAGTGGCAATGAATTCATTGGAAGCAAACAAACAAACTTAACTGATACTTTTTACCAAAATGTGGCCCTACAACAAAGCATGGTCAGAGGAGAATTCCATTCATTAAGCCTTCAGCATGTACACTCATCCATATTAAAGATTTGTATTTATTTGTTTATTAAGGAGGTGTAGTTGAAGAGAGGGAGAATATAATCTCACTTAATGAATTAATCTGAAGGATTCCTCCTCATGTAGCAGTACTGTATCAGCACTTGAAAAATAAATGTAATCACCATGAGCAAACAGAACCTGCAATCTTTTACTTTACTAAACATCAAAGATGAATGTGTTTCTTGCTGAGCCACTAAGACTACTTGAGATATTTTAATAATCTGTATGTGTGGTACAAAATGGTCAAAACAGATCAGGTCAGAACTTGATTTGTCTTGTTTTAACTATTCTAACTGCATGCGCTTAATAAAGTTTCTGAAAAACATGGAAATACTAAACTGAGTGGAAATAAAGTATTCCGTTTTTAGCTGAGCAATATCCTTACTGGTTACTTTATTTATTTTTACGTTTTTTTAATTTACTTGCTTGTGACAGTGTCTTGTTTATGAACTCTACTGACCAGGGCTTTATTCCATGGAATTTTTACTAGCTGAAAGTGATTACATTTTCTCTAAACTTGCATTATTTGTATCTATTTTCTGATAGTGAACATTTGCAAATGAATTAGTTTTGCATTTACATGTTAGTAATGTAATAACTCAATATAAATAAAGATTCCAAATGAGTTCACTAACTCAAATGAATGGTTATATGCCTGTATTGTGCCACTGAAGGTAATTCTGTCATTAGCACTCTACATTCAGTACTTAAGGCTCATGGAGATCTAATGAATGTTTGTGGAATATTAATTATAACTTGAGCTTTTTACGATTCATGAAGCTGTGACACTTTGTGGAATATTAATTATGACTTGAGCCTTCTAATGTTCATGAACCTCAGCTACATGTTTCTGAAATATTAATTATGAGTTGAGTTTGTTAGCATTTGTTATTACTAATATGATGTCCACAAGACACAGAACTGTTAAAGAAGTCCTGTAAGGTCAGAGTATAATTAACTGTAAGCGATTTTAAATAGCAGAAAGCATTTGCTAAAGTTATATATTCACTTGTTTTGCAGGAGCATGAAGTACTTGTATTCAACCAAAAGAAGGACATTGGAAGCAAAAATGAAGTGCAAAAATAACACTGAAGTAACCTGCAGCATTCAAAATTTCTAAATGGTTTAAATGGCTTTATCTGGACAGCCATTTTAAGTATGTAAAACAGAATTTTAATATATTCTGCCAATTAAGACACATTGCTTGCAAGAGTTTATATGAAAAAACTGATATACTGGATTAATTGAGATTGCTTATATCACAGTGCTGCATTCAAAGTATTCTCACAACAGCAGGAATTTTAACACTCTGGAAGTAAACTGCCTATTTTGTTATCTTGGGATTCATCTTCATGAAAGCAGCAAAATGCAGTTTTTTTTCTGGTTTACATTCATATTGTAGTATGAAAGGCCATGCTCTAACTTTCAACCTTGGGAATAAAATGAAGGCAAATTATCTTTAACAGTGGAAAATGGCATGCCACCTTAAATGATAAAATACACTTTGGGAGTAAAATATTGTACATTTCCAATACTACTATACAGAACCAAACTGCAATATCATTAGCACCTGTTTTCAGTTT
>NC_056746.1:1567177545-1567210045 GCF_019279795.1 Protopterus annectens
ACCACTGACTCCAGTGTAGGAGCATCATGGAAAACACCAGAGCACACAAGAATAAAATTCCATAATTTTCCTTAAGAGCACAACAGGAACACCCCAAATGTAATCTCTTATTACACACTTCAGAGCAATGTTCCAGTTTAAGACCTCTGACTCACTCACACCCAAAATAAATTCAAATCTCACACACTCAAACAATTTTAGAAAGCCTGATACAGATTTCTAGCAGTGTCCCCTCCCCAGTACAAATGGTAACACTGCCGCCAGAGTCAGGCAGGTCTACATGACCTTCAAAGGGTGAGCAGTTATTAAAAATTAAATATCAAAATAAATGATAGCTATTACCAGAGGCAGCCAGCCATTTGTGGTGGCCTGGGGAGTATCAAGAACGCAGTGATCATCCAGTCACAAAGTAAAGTAATGAAAAACACTTAATAATAAGTAAAATGATTACACAAATGTAAATCAATAACTTTCAGTAAACATCAGAATACAATCACTAGAAATATAAAATTAAACTGTAGGATAGAAGTCCATAATCTTAGAAAAAACTATATCTAAATAACTAAACTTTCCTAATCTAACTAGAGAATACTGTCCCTGATCTAATCTGAAAAACATAACAGCAAGGCAAAGGCAGACTTACTGTTCTGGTGAGGTTTTTTTCTGGGTATCTTCTGACTGCAGCTCTTCACTAACTGCTGCTCTTCACAAACTGCTTCGCTTAACAGTCTCAACTGTCTTATTTTAAAATAACAGTCAGCTGTTTAAAAAATATATTTTTCCTGTCAGCTGTTCAAATAATCACCAAAAACATGGAACATTCTAATGACATCATCCACTGTTCAGCAGATTCTCTACAAACAGTTTGTACTTTAGAATCGTCCTCACAAATGTGCAATTAGAAATGTATCAAAACACTGACAGAGTCTTTAAACATATTGTATAAGCAGGGAGATACTCAATATTTTTAAAAATTATTTACATTTTCACAATTAGACATGCTGGCATACAATACAAGTTAATTTGAGAATATACACAAATATCCTGCCAGACATAAATATGCTGCCAGACAAGATAACACAGATGACAGTGTTTTCATTTGCTTCACAGTTGATGACAGAGGAGGAGATACTCAATATTTTAAAAACTTATTTACATTTTCACAATTAGACATGCTGGCATACAATACAAGTTAATTTGAGAATATACACAAATATCCTGCCAGACATAAATATTCTGCCAGACAAGATAACACAGATGACAGTGTTTTCATTTGCTTCACAGTTGATGACATGGGATTTTGAAATCATCAACCATACCCTTCATCTTAGCAAACGCAAAAGATGTAACTTTGAAGATAAAACTGTTTGCTGGTTTCATAACTGGCAAAAAGATAGAACCTTTGAAGTCCATAACAATGCTTCATCCTCTACTGCTAGTAAACATAATACAGTTGTACTACAAGGGTTTATGCTAGGTCCTCTTCTCTTCACTTCTCTTCATTTCTCTTCTTCTCTTCTCTTCTCTTCATTAATGATCTCATCCTAGAATTACCAAATCTTAAATTAACAATGTAATCTGATGATGTGCTGCTGCTGCAGTCCAGTACTAACCATTCTGACCTGCAATCCAAGTTTCAGGACAATTTCACTCAGTTATGCACCTGGTCCACTATGAACAAACTACTATTTAACCCTAACAAAACCAATATCAAGGTCTTTGCCTCATCCAAGAACTTGCCCACTATTCTTCCTATGCTCTTAACAGATCTTAATGGGAACATAATACCTAATGTCACTGAACAGGGGTACCCAGCCTAATACTTGACCTTACTGTTTCCTTTACCACACACACACACACACACACACACACACACACACACACACACACACACACACACACACACACACACACACACACACACACATTTTGTAGAGAATAAATTCCTAGCTCAATTAAAACTAGGTTACAATGTCAGTCACCTCCATTCCCCTGCTGCTTGAAGGGCCATTGCTAAAATCATTTTAATCACCGTACTTGAAAATGGCCTTCCTTTTATCATTATGCACTCATCCCACAATACTCAAAGAACATAGACTGCTGAGAACAAAATCTGCAGATTCATTCTACTAGCAGACCCCCTGTTACACAAATGCAATTTGATGAAAAATTCTAAATGGCTTTTACTGCCTCATAGGATCACTTTTCTTCTAAGTGCTCTAGCTTACAAGGTACTAATACATGATCACTGCCTCCCATTAAGACTGAAACTACTATAACAAGATAGCCCTTATGTACTTAAAAGTGCAGAGGAGAACAGTTTCTCTCTGCAGTATACCCTCCATTTTAAACTGTTGCAGATGAGGGACCCTGCTCAAGACTGGAACCTGCTACCTGGAACCACCTACCTACAGACATCAGAAATCTAGAAGCCATTAAAAGCTTCAAAGATGCACTTAAAGAGTAGCTCTTTACTGCATCTACCTACAGCTGCTACCATGACAATGGTTAGGTAAGTTACCATCTCATATCATGAATAATCTCTATCTTTGTCCACTTTGTGCCATTCAGCACACCAGGCAATGAGCACTCATTTGTTTTAGTTGTGGTTTGTGGTGTCAGATTGCAAGCCTGGTCCCCAACAATCTTCACTCTGGAAGGTGTACCACATACTCGTACACAAAGACTCATAACTAGGACCACTTTAGAATGTTCAGTCCATCTACTGCATGTCTTTGGAAAGTGGGAGGAAACCAGAACACCATAAACACAGGGAGGACATCCAGACTCTACACAGAAGGCACTCCAGCCAAGAATCAAACCAGAGAACCTCTTGCTGTGAGGTGACAATGCTAACTACTGCACCACTGCACAGTGCATCATGAATAATAGAATACATTTAATAAACTTTTCCCATCCTCTTAATATGACATCTTATATGCAAATATATAGGAGGTTTTATATAATATGGATGATTGTGCTTTTTTTTTTTTTTTTTGCATATCTTTGTTTGCATTTTGTATATATATTTTTCACAATGAATTCTAACTGGACCTTTTAGTGTCACCATATCTTCATGTTCTAAATTTTGCTATCTAATCATTTTGTATATAATATTGTCGACTGAAAGACCATGATGTACATTTGGCTCTTCGAGCTTGGATCATGACTGAAAAGAGTCAGTAGATCAGTCCACTTACCTGGTAAACAAATAGTAAATAAATAAATAAAGCATTGGGTAATTACCAAAACAGTAAGACTGTTGATACAAATTTTCATAAATTCGGTTTCTTTCAAGCATAGTTGGGTTACTATGTAGGATAGACTGAGGGGTTCAACATTTCCAGATGCATCTTGAGTAGCACCACTGCTCTAGTGGGTGGCAAGGATTAAGTTGAAGATGACTGGGCACCTAGCCAATTCTAGCCATCCAACATGAAGTGTATCAAATGGTTATTGGTTATTTTTTTATTTCCCATAACATCAATATAACACTTTATTGAAATTGTTGATGTTATGTAGTCCAATCTCGCCTACATTCTTACTCGTAAGTTCGGTGCTGAACCTCTAGCTTGAAGTCTTTCAATTGGCTGGGCTAAAAAAGTATCCCATGCTGCACTGCTCCCTTTTCCCAGATCTCGTTTCCCGCTCATATAGCTCAGATGTGGTCTCGCTCTTGGCTGTGGCTAAGTATAACTTTTAGTTTTTTATTGAGATATTCTTGCTTCAAAAAAGCTATTTTCATAGCTGTGTGTTGTGTGTGTGTACTATTTTGATAATCTGGTGTACCTTTTTCTCATGGTATTGGCTTTTGTGGTGTCCCGCTAACTGTTTCCCCTATGGGCTAGGCACGTTTCAGTTAGAGGACCTAGTCTGCCCCTGTTCCTCTGTGTTGCTTGTTAGTAGGTGCCTATCCCTTGGGCTAGGGCTGTTTAAGTTAGAGGACCTTGTCCTTTCCCTGTGTTCCTGTTGGGACCGCTTAAGTTAGAGGTCTTTTTGTGATTGTTGGTTTTTCTTTAGTTCCCGCACTTGTGGCTTCTATATTAACTGTTGGTCTATATTAACAATTGGTGGCTTTTCAGTTTCCTTCACTATGTCTAAGGATACGAAAGAGCATAAGCCTTTGAGCTTTAAGAAATGTACTAAATGTGGTTATAAAATGTCAATCTCTGGGTGTGTTTATTGTCTGGGGGCAATTCACCTCCAGGAATCTTGTACATTTTGCCATGCATTTAACCAGTGTGTTCTTCAGGAGAGGAAGAACAAACTAATTTTGAAAGGACTTCTGAAACCCTCCTTCGAGGAGGATTTGGGAAGGGCTTCTAGCTTCAAGTCCTCTCCCTCTAAGAGTAAAACTTCTAAGGCTAAAAAGCGATCTCTGGCTCCATCTGTATCCTCAGAGCCTCTGGAGAAATTAGTAAAATCTAGTGTGGCATCCTCGGCTCCACTGTCTTCGGAACCACAGGAAGTTAGTGCATTGACGGAATCTGCTTTGGTTCCAAGTCCCTCAGAGCCGATGGCGGAGGTGCTAGTTCAGAGCCAGTCTCCAAATTTTAGGCCGGTCTCTCCTCCTCACAGGTCTCCTTCAGAGAGGAGGTCTAGATCTCCTTCCTTATCTTCTAGGTCCTCCAGGACCCTTTCAGATGTGGATGTAGATAGAGTGGTACAGAGACTGCTCCAATCACTGGTATTGGCAAAATTGTTTTCGGCTCCAGCCCAGTCAGCTCGGGAGCCTGTCACCCAGCCAGCATTGATACTTCCTCCTCCAATCGAATCTCAGCTTTTGGAGCCGGAGTGGTCGACGCTGTCTGATGTCCCTAGGTTGGCTCCGATGACCCATCCTGGCTTATCGGCTCTGGCTTCAGCTCTGACCCCATTGGCTCCATCCACGGGGTCCAGGACTCATGGTTCCTTGGTCAGACCCAAGGGGGAGGCCTCAGGACACTTTTCAGCTCCTAGCCTCCCTCTCGGTGCTTTGGCGTGGGGGAGCCTGACCCCTGCTTCGGCTTCAGACCTGGTCCCTTCTGCTCCAAGGTCTTCCATGGCCAGTCGAACTTTGGAGCCGGGAGAACCAGCTTTCGAGGCCATGTGGAGCACACTGGCAAGGTCCTCAACGGCATCATTCGGCACTGACACTCTGTCCCCTCTGGCTCTGATGTGGGTCGGGATACCCCCAGGGTGGTCCCCATATTTCTGAGGGCCCCTCAGTGTTTTTGCCTGAAGAGCCACCCAGAAAAAGAATGTGCAAGAGGAAGCACATTGACTCCCAAGATGAGTCCCTCACGTCAGACACTGACCTCAAGGAATCGGAGGAGTCCCCCAAGTCATCCTCTGAGGATGTCTCTTTCTCTGACATCTTAGAAATTGTGAAGCAGAAGGGTGACTGGCCCTCCAAAGCTCCCTCCGAGGAGGAGTCTGTGTTCCTGAAGGCCTTTGGGGCTCAGCCCTCTGCCTCCTAGGTATCTCCACCCTTTGACAAACTTCTGGATCTGTTTTTTCGAAGGGTGTGGGAAACCCCTGACTCTATGGAACCAGTCCCCAGGAGACCCAACAAATTCTTGTCCGCCCCCTCTGACAAAGAGTTTCTATCCAAGGGAGTTCCTGTAGATGCCATGGTGGTGGCAGCGGTCACCAAGAAGGAACTGGCTGAGACTTCGTCTACCATCCATCCTCCTAACGAGGAGTCTAGGACCATGGACCAGTACGGGAAGCGTATGTTTTTTTCAGCAGCCTTTATGCTGTGGTCACTTAATTACTTATCACATTTTACACAGCTCCAAAGAGATCTCCTGAAAGAGCTTGAAGATACTCTGCAGGGTAACGTTTCTGATGCAGTGGCTCAGAAGGTCTGTGCTCAGATGTCTACCCTCAACTCTATTGCTAGCTCCTCGATGAGGTTGTTCTCTTACACAGCTGAAGCAGCGGGTAGAGCAGCAAGTTCGGGAGTTGCTCTTAGGAGACACTCCCAGATGCGACTCTGTAATTTCTCGCAGACCTTCAAGTCTAAGTTCACCAATGCCCCGTTTGATGGTTCCTCCTTATTTGGAACCAAGGTGAAGGACACTCTCAATAGGGGCGAGCAAGAGGGAAAACTCTGTCTGCTGTGGGAGTCCATTTTTCCCTCCCCTCTAGGCCTTAACCCAAGACCCAGAGAGGTGGGAAGATGTGGTTCAAAAAACCACAGAGGTTTTTTCACGATGTACAAGATGAGTCCCCCTCCAGAGGCAGGGGAGGAGTGGTAATTCAGGTAGACCCCACCCTAGGGGCAGAGGAGGCTGCGTAACCAGGGTGACCGTGATTCCTTTCATGGTTCTCCTTACCAGCGCTCCTGATGGGAGTCCCGACTGTGCATTTCTGGAGCCAGTCGGGGGTTGCATTTCGCTATACCCAGAGGCCTGGCAAGGTATCACTCAGGACCAATGGGTATTAAAAATAGTTTCCAGAGGATATCGCATTCCATTCTCTTCAACTCCCCCTCCGATCAAAAAAATCCCAGATATACCACCCAATCAAAGAGATTCCGCAGCTTCAGAAGTTTTAAAGCTGCTAGAAAAAGGAGCCATCCAGCATGCCCCCTCAGACCAGATCAGATTAGGGACTTACTCCAGATTCTTTTTGGTGCCGAAAAGGACAGGGGACCTGAGACCCATTTTGAATCTCAGCAGATGGAACACCCGTGTGAAAAAGTCCAAGTTCCGAATGTTCACATTGCAATCTATTCTCCCACTGTTGGGAAAAGAAGTGTGGATGTGCTCCATCGACCTCAAGGATGCTTACTACCATATAAAGATGGACAGGGCATCCAGACGTCATCTACACTTCTAGCTGGGAGCCAATCATTTTCAATTTCGCGCCCTGCCCTTTGGCCTCACCACAGCCCCCAGGGTGTTCACCAAATGTATGGCAGTGGTGTCGGCTCACTTGAGACGTCATGGATTCCAAGTGTTTCCGTAGCTGGAAGACCAGCTCCCTTCTGTCACCACCAGGCATCTACTCCTACAAACCAGAGATGCCACTATCAAACTGTGTCAACAATTGGGTATCACTCTAAATTGGGAAAAGTCTGCCTTGTTGCCCTCGCAGCATGTCACCTTTATAGGCACCAAGTTAGACACTGTGCTCATGAGGGCATTTCTACCACTAGAAAGGATTAAAAGTTTACAACAACAGGTGTACATGTTGCTCTCTTTGAGAAGAGTGAATGCAAGATTGATCCTCAAATTGTTGGGGACGATGGCTGCTACAAATATGCTGGCTCCTCTGGAGAGGCTGCATATGAGGCTCCTTCAATGGATACTCTTCACCCAGTGGTCTCTACAACAACTACTGCTTTCTCATGTTATAATAATCACAGACAGGTGCAAGCAGGATCTTCACTGGTGGTTTCACACCAGCAACCTCAATGCAGGAAAGCCCTTTGTTCCATCCCCTCCGTTTGCCACAGTGACCATGGATGCCTCCTAGATGGGGTGGGCATTATCTAGGCAGGACAGTTCAAGGCACGTGGCAGGAACATGAGATGCATCTGCAAATCAATGTCCTGGAGATGAGAGCAGTGCTACTAGCATTGCAAGCACTTCAGAGCTTTCTTCCTCTCAGGATAATTGCTATCCACTCAGACAATATGTCAGTGATATGGTATCTAAACAAACAGGGAGGAACCAGGTCATACCCCCTTTGCAGAGAGGCCATGCGAGTGTGGCGGTGGACAGTGGCTTCCCAATGTTTTCTTGTAGCAACGCACCTTCAGGGGAAGTCCAATGTGATTGCCGACAAGTTGAGCAGAGCTAGTCTGATGTCTCATGACTGGTCCCTGAACAATCAGGTTGCAGAGCAGATTTTCTGCAGGTGCCTTGCTGTGACCTATTTGCCAGCCCCCTCAATACCAAATGCATCGGTCACCCAGGGACGCTCTAGTTCACGATTGGCCCCTGGTCTACTGTATGCCTTCCCTCCTGTTCCTCTGCTGACAAAGGTTATCCAGAAAGTGCAATCTTTGGGAAGCAAAATGATTGATTGCTCCACACTGGCCTCATCAAATGTGGTTCCCCTTTCTTCATCCCTATCTAATGGATGCCCCCTGGATTCTGGAACCTCAACCAGATCTGCTGACTCATATGTCAGGGCAGCTCCATCCTTCTCTTCAGACCCTCCGGTTGACAGCCTGGCTTCTCCACTTCCATCATTAGTCAGGCTTCATAATTTTTTGCCGGAAGTGATTCATATTCTGTCTTCCTCCCATAAGCCTTCCACCAGAAAAATCTATTCCAGTAAATGGAAAAGATTTTCCATATGGGCGCATGCAAGACAAATTGATCCTTATACAGCTCCAGTTTCGTCAGTTCTGGAGTTCCTCTCCATGCTTTTCAACCAGGGATCAGCGGCCGCAACTATTAAGGTCCAGTTGGCAGCTATTTCCAACTTTCACGTCGCTGATGAGCCTAGTCTCATGGCACATAGACTTTGTAAGGCATTTCTGAAGGGCACTATGCTGTTTCGTTCTCCAGTCTTTGACCCAGTTATGCCGTGGGACTTCAGTTTTGTTCTATAATGTCTCACTTCACCCCCCTTTGTGCCTGCAGCCACTTGTGATTTAAAATATTTGACATGGAAGACAATCTTTCTGGTAGCCATCGCTTCAGCCAGACATGTCTCGGAGCTTCAAGCCTTATCAGTTAGACCACCTTACTTGATTTTTCATAAGGATAGGGTTTCTCTCAGACCAAACCCTTCCTTTCTACCAAAAGTAGCTTCAGTTAGTAATCTAAACCACTCCATTAAACTACCTGTATTCTTTCCAGTGTTCTCAAACAAGGCAGAATTTAGATTTCATCAGCTGGATGTGCACAGACAATTATGATTCTATTTGCATAGAATGAAGGTCCTTAGAAAATCGGATCAGTTGTTTGTCTCATTTTCAGAAAACAGGATTGGGTCTCCTGTTTCCAAAGTCACCTTGTCTAGATGGATATCCAGTTGTATTTCCTTCATTTATGCCTCAGGTGGCAGGGATTTACCATTTCGAGTGAAGGCTCATTCTACCTGATCTGTGCCTACATCTACAGCCTTTCAGGCCAGGTTGTCTATGGATGATATTTGTGCTACGGCTACATGAGCATCTCCTCACACCTTTGTTACTCACTACAAGTTAGACTTGTCGTCCAGAGGCAGGTCTTCCTTTGGTTCCACAGTGCTCAGGATTATTTTCCACTGAGCCACCCAGGATTCAGGTGCTGGGGACGCTGTCCCATGGGTAAGAATGTAGGTGAGATTGGACTACATAACATCAAGAAGTTATGTACTCACCATAACGTTTGATGTATGTAGTCCATCTCACCTCACATTCTTACTTACCCCCCCTCCTTCCCCCATCCTGGAGGACCTAGGGGTTAGGTATGGTTTCAAAATTCCTTTATGGTTGGTATGTTCTTCCTTCTCTATATGTTGTTGTGTGTAGAGAAGTGAGTGATTGAGCTTGCAGCAAACTAGATCTGGGAAAAGGGAGCAGTGCAGCATGGGATACCTTCTTAGCCCAGTCAATTGAAAGACTTCGAGCTAGAGTATGGCCGAGTTGGAACCGAGGTTCGGCCCCGAACCCATGGGGAAGAATGTGAGGTGAGATGGACTACATACATCGAACATTATGGTGAGTACATAACTTCTTGTTTTCTTCCAAGGTGTTATAACCTCAGAAATTATTATATTATTTAAAGGAGTAAAGGAGGCAAAGCAGCCCATAAAGGGACATGGGGGCCTTGCACTTATACTGCTCATGTTTGTCTTCTTAAGAGTTTTTACTTTAACAGTTTCGTTCTTTCATTGAAGAAATAGGACTGAATGATTTAACCCATATCAGTATTACTCTATATGCCAGCATTACGTGGGCATACCTAGGATGCAGTAAGCAGATTATATCAATCAGATTTGCCTTGAAATTTCTATGATCCCACAGGATGAGCTGGTGATATTGTCAATGGGAATAGACCAGAAGGTTTGGTACTCAGGTAGTTACCATTGTAATCACCACCAGGACAAGTAGTTTGAAATGTGGATGGATGCTTACTGAAGAAAATCAGTGCAGCAAAGGAACACCCTTGCTAAGTTCTCTTTCACTGTGATTCTTTACTCTCGTATTCATATTAAGAAATAGCTGACTGACATTTACTTCTGGACACTTTGATTAAATAAGAGATGCATGCATCTAAAAGCCAGTAATACCATCAGGCTATAATACTTTAGTTTGCTGTTTTCTGCATTACATTTATTATTCCAATTTTAAAGGTATGGCCTCTGTTTGAGTCAATGCTATAATGCTGTAATACCTTATAGTCCAAGAAGATACAGTCTGTGGTGACTAGGTATTAGAAAAGTTAGATGTAGTTACCACTGTATAATGGAAAATAAGAAGAGATACAATTGCATTTTCACAAATATATTAGTCTCATTCCTTGATATGTGCTCAAGATAGGAGCCACATTTCTGCTTATGCTATAGATTTTGATTGAGACATTCTCTCCACCTAGTTCGCTTAGGTTTCACATTTATACCTCGCTGTAGATCATTCATTAATATTCATGTAATGTCATGATTTCATTGTTTATTGTTGAAGTTAGTGCTTCTCAGTCCCTTGTCTCAATTATTCCCTAACACATATGTTTCTGAATGTAAGGTGCCACACTACAATTCCATATAGATCTGCTTTTAACAGAATATTTAGTATTGTGTACAAATACATGATAAAAGTTAGCTGTTTCTGGACCAGCCATATTAGCTTTTACATTTGAACTGAACTTTACCATTCTCTTAGAACAATCTTTTTTTGTAAAAAAACAGTACAAGTGGGCTCAACAGGAGTCTGCAGTTCTGTTCAGGTAAACAGATTCAGTGCCATAGGAGTGGTAGAAATTTACTGGTTTAGTACATAGCTGGCCAACTGAAAACATCAGGTTTCAGTAGTATAATACAGGACACAAAGCAATTATCTAGGGAACTGAGAGGCAAAGTAAATAATGAGAAACGTCTGTTATAGCCAAGAGCAATGGAGACAAATGTGTCAGCTGGAACACTAGATATTTTATACAAAGGAACATAGTGAGAGAAAGTGGTGAACAGAAAGACCCCAAAATAGTAACGAGTTTATGACCTAATGAATTCTATTGGGGAATGTGTAACTGCAAGCATTAAAAAAGTGTGTTCAGCTTGTCAGCCTTACAACTCACAGCAGTTTGTGTGGCAGTCTGCTCCATTCTTTAGCTGAAGGCATGTATTATGGCATCTTTCCATGTACCGAATACCAGTCATCATTCAGTGCACGTGTCAATATTTTTGAGAACAAAATAAATCAACTTCCCTATATTCTAAGGAAATAAAAAAATATAAAAGATTTTAGCAGAACTAATATCACAAGAAGTTCACAACTTTTGTTTGCCCAGGGAATATCTAACTGTTCCTATATATCACATTTACCAGTGCAAACTTCTGAATACTTAACCACTGTATCTGGAGGAAGAAACTATCTAAAGGTATAGGTCTGAAGATAAAATGGAATTCACAAACATCAGACATACTATTTTGAGATCACCATGTAATATTAGTTTGTTTGCTAAAATGGTATGTGGGCAGATGTAAAATGAATCCCTTCTTAGTTGCTGTCCTGACCAGATGTAATTGGAAAAACAGATAAGAATACCTAAGAGTAATAACCGAAGATGCTTTCAGCATGATCCCTAGGCTAATAAAATATATAAGGATGCCAAAGGAAGTCAATAATGAAAATAAAAGTTAAGCCCTAAAGTCTGGTGCTTACATATCTTAAACTGTAGAGAAATGAATCACTTCATTAAACATGAATCAGGGTATATGACTTAGTCTGCTTTATCCTGCAGAATAACTAAAGGTGTCAGTGTTCAGGCTGGTATGGTAATGTGTTAAAATCCATCATTGTTACCTCTTTTTCATAGTTTCTGTATTAGACTACTTTGTTTCATTGCAGAATGTGGTTTGGTGTGCTTAATATTTTCCTTTTAAAGAGCTTATGGAGCTTTTAACACCTGGGTCTATGTGATGATGCATTAAGGCAGGAAATGCAGACATACCAGATGAAAGATGTCTTTCATCATTACCTGACAGCAAAAAAAGGACATAACTTTACTCTCAGTCAGGGATTTTGGTTCCTTTTATGATATATACTTGTTTTAAAATAAGTTTTTTTTTTTTTTTTTAATATTTTTTTCACCCAATCACCATCATCACTGAGATTTCCTCTCCATCTATTTAGGTAACTTGTTTATTCACACAAAAGGCACAAGTCTTACAGCCCATTCTTTCCTCT
Source organism: Protopterus annectens (assembly GCF_019279795.1). Taxonomy (NCBI): domain Eukaryota; kingdom Metazoa; phylum Chordata; order Ceratodontiformes; family Protopteridae; genus Protopterus; species Protopterus annectens. The sequence goes on from NC_056746.1 coordinate 1,567,189,877, forward strand.
GAGGGATGAAGGTCAAGTTGCAGATGTCATGTGACCATCCAGTCACAAACCATGGGTTTTCAGTTATAAGCACTCATCCCATAGTTCATGCCCAGTAGCATGCTATATGGTCTAGTTTCCAGTCGGTATCAGTGAGGATGTGTCACTCACTTCTGTAAGTGATTTTACCCCTCAGGGGACCCTGCTTTCCTGAAGTGATTACTCCTCTGAGGTTGTTTTCCTAAATATGAATTCTGCCATGGAATGCATGCCATAGGATATATACCCCATACCCTCCTATCCAAGAGTGATGATCCAGCAATGTCTCATAACTGTTCTGTTACCTCTCACGAGCATTTCCAACCCCTAGACATTAATCAAACCCGGGCCACCTGGGATAGAGTCTGAGCTTTACCCCTCTTCACAGCCACAGCAGGCTAAAACAGTTTGCCATAAAGTAATTCATGCTTGAAAGTATGACACGATGAAATAAAGTAGGTGTTCTTCTGAGAAGTGCATGTGATACTGTCTCTTCTCTCACCGCCATAGACTACTCAGTAAGCAGTATGCAGAAAAGTCACTGCAGCACTGTAATATGCATTTAGCTAAATAAAGGCTTTCACCCAATATTCAAAACTGGATTATACAAAGGGGAAATGCTTTATCAACTTTATGGATACTTACAGAATGTCTGCTACTCCCTATTGAGTCTTGCCTCAAGGGTTCTTTTTTGGGACAAGGAGCTCTAACTGTTACTCTCACGATCTGTATCATGTCCTAGCAGTTTACGTAGAGGATTACAACTATTAACTAATGTTCCTGTGGCACAAACTTTGATTCCCTCAGCCCTTATTTACTTACTTTGTGACCTTCAGTAAGGCACTTAATGTGACACTGCTCCTGGGTCATCCCTAAAATAGAACAATGCATTCAGTGGGCCTACCTGGTTTACATCTCTTCCTCCTATGTACCTTGTACATCATATTCTTCAAATTCAGACTGCTAATGGATATCCAGATCCAGATACATTTAATAGTCTTCATTCCTCATTACCCATTTTATCTGCTGCACTACAATTATATAACACCTGATTGTGTTTAATTGTTTTATCTATCTGACTTATGCTAAACAGGGTAGAAAATTTATCCATAAGGACCTCTTTCAAGCTTACCTCAGAGAAGACAAAATAAAGTACAGATCAAGAGATAAACAAATGTAACAACAATGGATAAAGAATAAAAACAATATTATATGCATGAGATTATTGCTAACTACTTACAGTAGACATATTGATAAAAACATTAAGTATGCATCATATGTACAAGTAACTGTACGTTTGAAGATAGGAGCAGGGATTTTAGGTTTAAATATCACAAAAAGAGTAGTGAGTGCATAATATAACAAGATTCAGAGTGCTGGAAGGAAGACAATGTGAGACTGAAAGACGGAAATAAAGAGAGAGCTTCATTTCTCATCATAAAGGCTGGACTTAACAGCCGCATGCATTATGTAACCAAATTAGGTGGGGTAAGTCAGTTAGTGTTTAAAACATGTACAATTAGTAGATTCATTTAGGTGAGCTTTATGGTATGATCAAAGTTTACAGTACTATTGAAGTTTCTGGGTTAGGTAGTGTAGACTGCTAGAGTCTAGTGTTGGAACAAAGTGGCTAGTAACCCATATTGTTTTTCTTATATTTACTTTGGATAGTAGCAGTTGTTTCAGATTGTAAAAAAGCCTATAATGGAAGGGAACATACTAGACATATTTTGTGTTCCTAAAGAAATTACTGTGTCAAATGTTATCACTGTTGATGTGCAGTGACCATGATGTCATAAAGGCTAATTTGTTGCTAGATAATTCTGTCAAACTGAAATCTAAACCAATGCATAAAAGGTTAATTAAGGATTATATGAAAGCAAAACAATTACTAAGTAGTACTAATTAGAGCGATGAATTCACTGGAAAAACTGCAGAAGGAATGTGAAAAACTTTGAAAGAGAAACCCTGGGATTCAGTAAGGTTACGTGCAGGAATAGCTTATTCCTGCATGGAAGCGACGGTTTAGGAGCAGCACGGCAGTGTGCCATGCATAATAATGAAGGTGCGCTGCTTCAGCTCCTAAACGGATATGGAGCGTGGACGAGTGCAGGGGGCATGTCTGAGAGCAGAGCTCTCACAATATATATGCCCTCGCAGTCAAGAACTGCCATTTGGAAATTACAATGAGTAAGACCGCTGATTGGGGGTTGCATACCCCCAACAGCATAGATCAATGCCAAATGTCCAGATATGTGGCACATACATCTGGCCAGTCCCTCATTTACCCTGCTAAATAACTGGGATGATCTCATCAATGAAGTCTGAAATAATGGCAAACATACAAGGGTCAGACTTCAAATTAGTCAGAAAATGTACATAAAAACAAATCCTGTTACCCTAGCAACACCCCAAGTTTATAAGAGCAATATTTAAAATATAATAATATAAACACCTTTTTTATCAAACAAATTAAATTGAACTGTAGGTGCGCAGGTTTGCCCATTGCTTAGCTAATCATACTGTAGCTTAAATGGTACAAGAAGATAAATATCAAGATACATGTAAATGAAGCATTACTGCAATAGTATAGTGGTCAGAGCATTCACCTTACGAACAGTCATTCCTGATTTGATTCTCACTCCAGTAAATTCCATTTTCCATGTCAAATCACTTTATGAACAATATTTTTTGTTGTATAATCTACTAAATAACATATATTTGTGAACTGGAGTACTGCATTAAATGCAGATATGAGGTGTCATTGTAATAATGTTGTAAAATACACAGATAAACACAAGTTTCCCATACAGTATATGTACACATGAATCAGGGATACAAATCAAAGGTATAATGTGTAATGACTGATAAATCCATAGAGTGTCCAAATCCACCACTTTCCCAAGAACCATGTTACATTTCTGTCTAAATTAGTGCAGGGATAAGTGGGAGTAAGCACTTGTAAGCAGTAGTAAGCAGGTTTAATCCTGTTTGCGCAGAGGTAAGCAATGCACACACAGGTTAAGCAATATTGAAGCTAACTCTCTGTAAGCATATTTAACTGGAAGTTAACACTGCTTATCATCACGCAAACCCATGCAAGCCCACTTACAATTGCTTAAAAGTGCCTTAATCACTCTGTATCCAACAGCTGCTGTTCTGCCCCGCAACAAGATAAACAGCCCTTGCAGGTCTTGAACCCAGTACCCTGTACATTATAGTCACAGTAGTTAAGCAGTAAGCCATCACAGCAATACATATAATTGAGGTATCACCAAACAGATCCTCACTATAGGAAAATCAAAATTTACATGTGAAAGAAATCTCTATGCAGTTTTATGTTGTATAACCTACTACATAACATAAATATGTCAACTGGGGTACTGCATTAAGTCCAGATGTGTGGTGTCATTGTAATAAAGTTATGAAATTCCCCAATAAACACAAGAACCCCATACAGTGTATGTACACATGAATCGTGGATACCAAACACATATATAACATGTAATGAATGATAAATCAATGCCAAACAGCAAATAGTGTGCAAATTAAAAATTAAGCAATGCTGAGCATTGCACACCCCTGCTTACTAGGTGTAAGCAATGTGTAAGCCAGCTAAATCAGGTTGCCCATTGGTTATACCCCTTTAAGCAATGGCAACCTTAGGTAAGCAGGTTTGCCCATAGCTTAGCATTTTCAAAACCATCCAATCATGGCATAGTGTGGGAAATTGGCCCTTTTTAAACCCCACAGGTGGGAATACATCTCATAACTGGTTGCAGCTTCCTCCTATAGGCACTATGACTGGTGTGGGTGAAGGAGTGTGATTTCGGCTGCAGGGCTGGGGCATCCAGGAGTCCAAAGTCATGGCAGGACTCCTTTGTAAGACCATGACCAGAGAATGCTGCAGGGCCAGTACCAGGGTTCCCAGTATAAAGCGGAAGCCTGAGACTGTCAAGCCCGTGACCTCACCAGTGGTGATCAGGTCAGGCAACACTATGCCAACCTGACACAAAAACAGGGAGCTCCTAGATCAGTGGATCCAAGAGGCTAGGCGGAGAGGTGATGTCCCAGCTGTGTGAAAGCATCAGTCTATTAACTGTTTAATAATTGCCAGCTTATGTATATTATGGATAGTTATGGCTAAATATTCCTTTAATGTCTTTGACAGTGGCAGACGAGTGGGCTGTGAACTGGGAAGCCCATGCCTGTAGATTGCAGAGGTTGTATCGCGAGGCAGGTTAGTAATAATCTTGCATGTACTGTCATAAGAAATAAATCCAAAAGTAGTAGCATGTTAATTGCCAGTATAAAACCTGCATTGTGTATGGCATGTACTGAATAAACCAGACAATATGGCTGGAAGAGGTTGTATGTAAATAAAAGGTTAACAGCCTGACAATAAAGGTCTAACTGTTGGACTGCTTGTGTTTACTCTGGTATCATATGGTAATGTAGTGTTGCAATCTCTTAATAGTACTGTTGTATTAAGCACTGTTACCCACACTTTGCTACATAAATAAAATGTGTAGGAATGTCTGTATATGACTGTTGTAATCACAAGATGTCATATTGTACAACTGAGAGAGACTTAGACAGCAAACAGTGAAAAGATAGACAACATAATCCAAATAGCACACTAAAGTGAGATGTGAAGTATTGCATTTTTAGCACACACAGCCATGGTTCGAATCCTGGGAGTGGTAGTAAGCTGTATGCAGAATCATACCCCACAACTGTACAGATATTATCAGAAAGTTCAGATAATTGGTTTAAGTCCCCTGCCTGTCACTCTGTCCCTGGCAAATGAGTGGGATGATCCCAGAAGTTTAGGCAGCAAATAATGACATACAACTGATTGTCAGACGTCATAGCTGTCAGAAATATACCCATAAGAACAAGCCTGTCACTCTAGCAACTCACCAATGTGTTATGAGAGTAATAAGCAAAGTATGTTCCAACTCCACCCCCATGTTGTGAAGCTATGACCAGACTGTGCAGTAACAGAGTGAGACGTATGTGCATAATAATAATGTGGAATCTGGTAATATGTGTGACAACATTCAGGTAGTGTTAACAAACATCCCCCCCACAGGTCTGTCAGATATGAAAACTGTGCATAGAAATAAAAGATTAAAATCTTGGACTGGTACTATTTAGTCTGGTATTGTATGGCAGTGTCAGTGTTGCAGTATCTCTGACTAATAAGGTATTACACATCACTGTCATCCACACAGTGCTACATAATAAAACTGTCTAGGAAACCCTGTATAAGAGTGTCGTAATTACAAGGTCAGATTGTAAAAAAATGGGAGACTTATAGAGAGAATTCAGAGAAAAGATACACAGCAAATATCTATATAGCACCCCCAACTGTGATGTACACTATTTTATTTTAGCACACACAGCCATGGTTCGAATCCTGGGAGTGGTAGTAAGCTGTATGCAGAATCATACCCCTTGACTGAATAGATCTGTCTGGAACGTCCAGAGAACTGACCCATATCTGCTGGCTGTTACCCTGTCCCCCTGGCATATTAGTGTGCTAATCTCTGACATGTAGGCAGCATGTAATGTCATATAACTGATTGTCAGGCCTGTAAATATTTGGAAAATGTCTATGAAAACAAACCTATCATTGTACAACTCACCAAAGGTTTATGAGGACAATAGTCAAAATATGTCTCAGTTTCACCTGCATGCTGTCAAGACATGACCAGAGTGTGCGCAATAAGAGATGGAGAGGTATGTGCATAACATCAACCTGGAATCTGGGAATATGCGTAGAAACAGTTGGATAGTGTTAACAAACAATACACTCCACAGGTATACCAGGTAAGAGGTGTATACTGCAGGTAAAACACAGTTCATGTATATGGTTGTCTACATCCATACCACTGTCCTAACTAAGGCCATAGGGTAGTGTAATAATACCCATAAGGTACAGATCACAGCACTGACTAGGAAAGTAATGAGAACTACAGGGATATATAAGTTGTTAATTGACATCTTTCTTCCCCCCACCATAGCTGCAACAATAAACTAAAATAACAACTCAATCGGTATGTGCACTATTAAATCTACTGTTGGGACATATGTCCTATTGTTTGATAAATATTGAAATTTGTTCTATGCATGTGCCATGTTGAAATACTCCCACATTGGTGGCATGCTGCCATCAGTGTCCCTGCATGCTGTTGTAATGGCCACTGTGGTTCCATATATGCATGTATTCTGTTTGCTATGCAACTGTTATGTTTGGGAAGGTCGTCCCAGTGGACCCACCTCTCCCACCTCATCTGGCTGTGGCACCGGGCACCAGCACATCAGGGGCCCACCCCAGGACCTCCTCGTCTGCTGTTCCTGCACCACCTTCAGGTGGAACTGCCTCAGGAGATGGGGATCTCCCCCCTGGGAGTGGGAGCGGACAAGATACTGTCACCTGTCATCATGTCCTGGGTCTGGTGCCTAGCAAGCTCTGCAGGGTGTTTGGAGACCTGCTACGCCAGCTTGAGGGCCGAGTGGTGCAACTAGAGGGCCAGACTGCTCCTCCTCCTCAGCCCCCAACACAGCCATCTTCGGGGCCATGCAGGTGCAGTGGTGAAAGTCCATGGGTGGGGACCTCAGTCCCACTGTTTCCACTAGGGGCTCATGGGCTTCCAACTTCCAAACAACCCTATCCATCCAAGGTGTTTACCCCCAACATGTGTCATATACTGCCCCTGTATGCTGTCTTGTCTGACTTGCCTGTAATCCTACCCAACCTACCTCCCCAAGTATACCTACTATCCCTCCCCAACATCCCACTCTCACCTTAAAAATAAAGGGCAATATATTCACAAAATAAATCTCACTCTGTACATAGCTGTCCATTTCGCACACGTGTCCACTGGACACATGTAATCTGGTCTAACTGACTTCAAAACATATTATTGTTGTCCTCACCTCTCTCCCAGGGGTATGAGTGTCCAAATCTAACTCCAAATAAGTGTATATGCACAGCTGTTGCTGTAGAAGAAATGGGCAGCTACTGACCTTCCCTACACCCGTCATGCACATCCCTAGCTATTTTACCTACTGTCTTTCCCTCTTTGTGCCCCATTTTCACCACTTTCCTATCAACCCCATTTTCATTTCTTTTAAAGAAATTAGCACGGGGGTAAGCAGAAGTAAGCACTTTTAAGCAGCAGTAAGCGGGTTTAAGCTTGTTTTCATAGAAGTAAGCAATGCCTACACAGGCTAAGCAATTTAGAAGCTAACTGAGTATAAGAAACTGTAACCAGAAGTTAGCATTGCTTACCGATGCGCAACTTCACACAAACCCACTTCAACTGCTTAAAAGTGCCTTAATCACTCTAAATCCAACAGCTCTTGTTCTGCCCAGCAACAAAATAAACAGCCTTTGCAAGGCTCGAACCCAGGACCCTGCACACCATAGCCAAAGAGATTTACCACTAAGCCATGTCAGATATACATAAACCTGATGTTTTAACAAACATATCATCCAGTACAGTCATTCAATGGTATAGGAAATGTATTTATACATGTAGATGTATGTGTGTATATGTGTATATATGTGTATATATATATATATATATATATATATATATATATATATATATATATATATATATATATAAATAATACGCACACACACACACATATATATATATATATATATATATATATATAATACACACACATCTATATATATATATATATATATATATATATATATATATATATATATATATATATATATATATATATATATATATATACATACATATAAATAAAATTAAACTGAACCAGGGCCGAAAATAATGACAAAACTTCTAATTCAACACATCAGTAGTACAGTCTGAAGAAGTCCTTGGTGGATGAAAGCGCTTACTGTGGATGCATTGAATTAAAAGTTTTGTCATTATTTTTGGCTCTGGTTTGGTTTAATTTTATTTTTATTATTTGTTCCAGATATATAGATATACACATATGCATACATCTATATATATATATATATATATATATATATATATATATATATATATATATATATTTATTATTTTACATTTGTTGACCAGGCTAGTCCAACTGGATACATGCCCATTTTCAGTAGAGGCCCGGGGAGAAAAGCTCCAGTAAAAAAACATACAAAAATATCAAATTCAAAATTAGAAAAATGGCATTGACATAGAATATTACATCACAAAGTTAATAAATTTACAAAAAAAATGTAAAAAATGACTTAAAACGTCAAACATGGAAAATAGTACTCAAGACTAACAGCATTAGTAATTAAGAAAAAGGTTAGTTTATAGAGAGTTGTATGAAGAGGTTTATAGTTAAGCATATTATGGTTTTGAGTGTAACAAATAGTTAAAGGATAACAGTTAGTCAGGGTTGGTACAAGAACATAACCAGTGGTTAGTGAAGAAATGTTTCAGGTTAGTTTTAAATAGTGGGAGAGAGGTTTGGATTGTAAGGTCATGTGGTAATAGATTGCATAGTTTACCAACTGAGTTAGAGAATAGGGAGTCGCCTGCTAAGTTTTTTGATAAGGTAGTGTGAATCAGCATTTTGTTTGAGGAGCGTAGATTCTTCAGGTTATTATATGGCATTATGAGGGTGGAAAGAATTGGGGTGTTGTTGGGTTGGTATAGGGCTTTGTGGGCTATTGTAAGTTGGTTAAATTGTAGTTGGTGAGGGAGTTCAAGCCAGCCTAGTTGTTTTAGATTCTGACAGTGATGAGTCCTGTAAGGAGAGTTTGTAGCAAATCTGGCAATATTGTTATAAGATTTAGCTAGTTCGTTGAGATTATTTTTAGAAAGATTGGTATATATGGGGGAAGCATATAATAGGGTAGAGATTAAGTGGGTTCTAGCTATTGTGGTCCTGGCTTCTGGTGTAAGGAAAGGTTTGATTCTATAGAGGGATCCAAGTTTTCTGTTAATAGATTTTATTGTAGTATTTATGTGTGTGTCAAAATTTAGGTGATTGTCAAATGTAATTCCTAGGAGTTTGGTGGTGGGGTCTGGAGAAATTAGGGTACCATTATTGGATGTGAATGTAAAATGAAGAGGAGTAGACAAATGAGAGGGTGTAAAGAGCAAAAGTTTGTTTTTTTTGGGTTAAGGAGAAGACAATGGTTAGAGAACCATTGTTCTATAGTGGTGAAAGCTTTTTGTGTGAGAGAATGAAGTTTGGTTTGGGATGTGCCAGAACAAATTATGGTAGAGTCATCTGCATATTGAATGCAGGTAGAGAGTGGAGTAGAAAGATGAAGGTCATTTATGAAAATGGAAAACAGCAGAGGACCTAATATGGAGCCCTGAGGGACACCTAGGGAGGTGGGAAGGAGGTCTGAAAGATGGTTTTGCTACAGAACTGCGTGTTGTCTGTTTTCAAGGAAGGATGTGAACCAGTTCATAGCAGGACTGTTGAGAGAGAGGGACTTCAGAAGGTGGAAGAGAAGTTGGTGATTAACCATGTCAAAGGCTTTTGATAGGTCAACAAAGAACGCAGAGGAAAGAATATTTTTGTTGCGATTTTTGTTGATACAGTTAGTAAAGGATAACAAGGCTGTGGTGGTATTATGGAATGGCTGGAAACCATGTTGACAGTTAGATTGGAGATTGTAATGGAGTAGGTGGTTTAGTAATTGTTTGTGGATACATTTCTCCATTACTTTAGCAAGTGGAGAGAGTAGAGCTATGGGGCAAAACTTGGAGAAATCAATGGAGTTTCCACCTTTGTGAAGAGGAATAATGTAAGAGATTTTCCAGAGAGAAGAGATAGTGTCTTCTTTTATGGTTCTATTGATCAATATGGAGATGGGATAGGCAATAGCTTTGGCTCCTATTTGGAGGAATTCTGCTGGTAGTTTATCAGCTGAGGGGGTAGTAAGTTTTAATTTTTGGAGTAAGGAAGAGATATAGGATGTGGGTATAGGTTCAAGGTGGAAGGGGGGAGGAATGGGGTTAGGAGTGGAAAATTTAGAGGTGTCAGGGGTTTGATGGTTTGCTAGATTTAGTATAGAAGTAGTAAAGAAAGAGTTGAAGGCATTTGCTGTTTGTGTTGGGCAGTCAGGGTTGGAGCCTAGTGGATTAGGCGTGCCTGTTTTGCCTGGGGATAGAAGTGTGTTAATAGTAGTCCAGAACTTTTGTGGTTGTTTAAGGGATGATTGTTGAAATTGGATATAAAAGTTCTTTTTATATTGTAGGATAGCTTTTTTTGTTATGTTTCTTTGTTGTCTAAATGTTTGGTGATCGGTAGTATTCTTTGTGGTACGCCATTTTGCCCAAGATTTATTTCTACGATGGATTAGTTTCTTAGTATGATTTGAGAGCCATTGGGCTGGTTTACTTTTCTTTCTTATGGAGCAAATTGGGGCATGATGGTCCAAGATTGCTAGGAAAGTGGTACTGAAGTAATTAACTGCTTCATTTATAGGGAGAGATTTAAGAGCTGACCAGTTGCATTGCTTAAGTTCGGTTTGAAACAGTTCGGGGTCAAAATGTTTTTTGGTACGGGTTGTTCTGACTGAAGTAGGGATAGTTAAACTTGTTTTATGTCTGATAATATATATTAGAGAATGGTCATTTAGGTAATCTGGGAGGGTTCCTGTTGTATATTTTTGTTGTGGGCTGTTTGTTAATATCCAATCCAGGATGCTTTCTTTATTATTAAGTTTATTTGTTCTGGAAGGAGAGTTTATAGCTTGTGAGAAACCATACAGGTTGATCAGGGTGGATGGATTAGTGTGGCTACATAAATTCCAGTCTATGTTAAAGTCACCTAGGATTACGGTTTCCTGAGGGAGGTTTGAAGAAAGCCAGTTTAGTATGTCTTCTAGTATTCCTGGGGGAAGATAGGAGCAGATGATGTTAATTGATTTGTTTGAGTTAAGCTGCAGTCTAGAAATAATTATTTCTGCATTATTATCTGAGGATAGGTTAGGATTTATTTTGCTAATTTGTAGTCCTGCTTTGTAGAGAACTGCTACCCCTCCACCTTTTTTGTTTGTGCGGTCTTGTCGAAAGATACTATAACCTGGCGGGATAATTTCATTATCTTTTATTGTGGGTTTAAGCCATGTTTCTGTTAGACAGAGGATGTCGAACTGATGAACATCTAGAAGGGCATGAACTTGTGGTATTTTGTTGCAAATGTTTAGATGGGCTATTGAGAGTGATTTGGAGGGTTTGGTTGAAGGTAAGGGGATTATCTTGTATTGGTTGCAGTTTGTGGTGGGCAAGGAAGGGTTTGGACCAGGGTTAGGGTGAATGTCTCCATCTATTAAGGAGTGGAGTAATAAAACGTTGTTGAATTGGAGAGGTTTACAATGGTAGTCAAATAATTTTCTATTGTTTAGAATTGAATATTTAATATGAATTAGTCAATGATATTTAGCTAGAAAGTAACTGGGTTTGTAAATAACATTAAGAAAGCTTGTAGATAAAGCAGGTAAAGGTGTTAGAGTTTGTTTGGAAGGGATGGTAAGAGTAGAGAGGAGGGGTTGTTCATAGGAGGTTAAGAGGTAGGTAGTAGTTAGAGTAGTTAGGTGTGAGAGTACTAGTAAAAATTGGCATTGGTAAGGCATAGTAGAGGAGTTTGTAGTAGGTGTTAGAGGGGTAGGACTTAAGAGTAGAGGTGGATTTTTTAGAAGATAAAGACAAGTGGTAGTGGGAGGAGTTTTATTCCTGAGGGGAGTGGAGATAAAGTGTAGGGGGTGTGGGGGGTAAGAGATGGAGTTGGGTGTGGCCAGAAGTGGATTATATGATTGGATTAAGGTAAAGGGGGTGTGTTTATGGGGTATAAGTTTAGGGACACTGGGGCGGGTGGGAATTGGGAGCAGGGTAGGGGAGCGGAGTGAGCCCAAAGGGTGAATGGAGCGGGAAGACACAAGAGAGTGGACTACTAAGGAAGACAATCTATAGAGTGGGAGAAACAGCAGGTAAGTCAGTGAGTGAGAGAATGTATAAGTGGGATAATAGGCTAATAAGAGGAGGTATACTAAGTTAGGGTGCAGGAGTGTGGTAGAAGCAGTGGTTACCAAGGTCAGGGAGGGGAGGGGGGAAAAGAAACAGGTCAGTGAAAAAACCCAATTTAAAAAGCAAAGTATGGAAGGGATAATGGAAGTTAGAAAAAAGTCTATGGGGTACAGATAGGCTAGTGGTAAGGCGCCACCTTGTGGCCAGTTATATAACTGCAGTGACTGGTTCCCAAACAAGGGGAAGGCTACAGAAGAGAGGGAGAAAAGATAGTATGAAAAAGAAAGAGGAAAAGTCGAGCTAAGAGATTAAGTGAGATAAAGCAGTTGTAAAGAACTGGGGTTGGGGGTTATTGGCTGCTGGCTATCCTGGGTAGGCTGCTGGCTATCCTGGGTAGGAAGCTTACCTAACATAGGAGAGTCTTTAAAGATTATACAAAGATATACAGGAACAGGACATACTTTCACTGTCTTATGGAGTAGGTCTCACAGGGAGCTGAAGGGTGAAATCTTAGTTGGTGAAATTTTCTGGTCTTCCAGGAGGGTAGTAGGCAGGTATTTAGGTGCTTGAATGTACCAGTTAACCAAGCTAGTAAAGGGTTGGAAGAGAAAGAAGGTAGTAAGGCTAACAATGTTAATAATGGAAAGCAAGTTCAAATATATCATATACACTTACAAGTATTTGCTAATAAACATCTGCAATATAATCATGTTTAAAATCGTCTAGAGTATAAAAAGAAAAACTCAGATACATCAATGACTCTAACAACTGTTCATATTACATGCTAATGGCTAGGATATGAAAGTAGAAACAATAGCTTTCCATACTTTAATTATTAAGTGAGGCTATCAGTATACACTCACAAAAAAAGCCTTGTTAAACTCTAAAGTACTTAATTAAGCCCTTATATACTGGATCCTATATAAAGGATATGTGGGTTTGAAAATCAGGTTGTCACTTATATATGGCTAATCGTTTAAAGACAGACCCATGTTCTATGTTAAAGAGAGATTAACCCAGGCAGCAGTGATTCACTGTGGATAAAAGCAATATCACCAACTGAAAGCTATTGAGGGAGTGGGGTACTATATTAGCCTCTAGGACAAGTATATTAATTAAAAACAACTACTTTCCCCAGTTGTTAGTTTAAACATATTTGGTACTGTCTTCAGCAATAGACAAAACATGTACAAAACAGCAATACTAAAGTAAGTGGTTTCTACAGTAGTTGAACCTTTCAGCATTAGTTGCACATGTTCAGCGTTGCCGAGGTATTAACCTCTAGAGAGAGTACATTAATTTAGAACAACTACTTTCCACATTTGTTAATTTTAACCCAAAAAAGGGAGGTATGTCAAAAAGAATGTAATCCTATTTCGTTGCCGTGTGTTTGCCGAGGTATTAGTTTCAGCGGCAAGTACAATAATTAAATACAAATACTTTACACAGCTATTGGGTTCACAACCAGGGAGATGTACAACTAAAGACAATGCAATCCTACTTCTAGCATTGAGTTGTAAGCCTCATGCAGATGCTAATTAGGTAAAAGAGTATTTCGGCAAAAATGTATATATAATATTACTGTTGATTGATATATATGTATGTGTATATATATATATATATATATATATATATACGGATATATATCTATAGATATAAATATATATATATATATATATATATATGTATATATATGTATATATATATATATATATATATATATATATATATATGTGTGTGTGTGTGTGTGTTTGTGTATACATATATATATATATATATATATATATATATATATATATATATATATATATATATACAGATATATATCTATAGATATAAAAGAGAATATAAATACATATATGACCAAAGGCACCGTTAATGGCGGTGAGGAGGCCCAAGCTAAATGCCTCTTGTAAGTATTGATATCACCCCCTCCCCCACAGCCAAACACAGATCTGTCCTGCAATACAATACCAACTGTTGCAAGTCCCATACCCAGGACCCTACACAACATGGCCACAAGATGTTAACAGTAATCCATCCCACCTGTATGATGTCAGGATGGTATCAATAACATATAATGCAGTACAGACTGGCTACCATAGGGAATGTACAATGTGGAAATAATAAGCATTCCAAAGATACATATACACACACAGACACACACACAAACATATATGCAGATACAGATATATATATATATATATATATATATATATATATATATATATATATATATGTAAATACATACACACGCACATAGATATGTATAGGAAAATACATATTTAGAGGGTGCATAGCATATTGAACAGCCAGTATTCCTACAGTTGCCACCTTTCCAAATGGGCAGTGTATGATTCACTTATACAAAAGATAATTGTTGCATGAAACATATACCCACAGAGAGGTCAAAGGATATGACACCACACACAGGTTTGCATACATAAGAAATGTTTATTTTTGTACTATTACAGTGTATATGCTATGTCATATAGCTGTTAGGTCTTTGAAATACATACTAACTGAGTAATGCAACTCTCAAGCAGTTCATTTTATACAGTACTCTGAAAGCATAACATATGTTGCTGTCCAGGCCAAGGCTTTCAAGTAGTACAACAGTAAAGAAAGACTGGGACAGAGGATAACAATCAATCAACAGTAAGTAATGCATATGTAGTTCAGCAGCCTCCAATTACACTCTGTACTCAACCCCTAGGGGGGAAAGAATTAAGTTGCCACAATGAGGATGTATCTGTTACATAACAATGCTTAACTGAAAACATCACTATCACACTGACAAACAGAACTGTCGGTATGACTGTAAGCACTAAGCCATCAATGTTCCCAAGGTGAAATGTATGGAAATGTACAGCCATATACCTTAAGGTGGCTTACTACTGATATCCTTCACATGTTGTAACAACTTAGGTTATATATGGTGCATACCCCTCCCCCATAGACTGACTTACAGGAGCATATAATACTGTTATATACACTGACCTCTGGACTGCAGAAGGGCCCATGTGTTGTGCAGCTGAATCCCACATATATATGGATCCTACCCCACAATATGTGTGGGGACCACAACAGAACTGGAATGATGGCAGGACTGGCAGCACAACATAATCAGAAGCCACTACATAACAACCACTTACTGTATGTCATATGGACAAAGCCTGCTGTATAGGTGGAGGACAGAGGCCTGAACAAAGTGCTATATGTGAAATAGTGTTGATATACACTGAGAAAGTTGCTGGTGTTACAAGATAGTCAGCAACATACCCTTAGTCAGGAATATAAAGTCAGAAACACAAATGGATGAGCCATGTACTGATAGCACTCAACACACAATGCCAGTGATATATCTGACACAAGACCTGTGTGGTGGACAGACACAACATAACAGGCACTCCTCTGGCCATCATATGGATAAGCCCACAGTTGAAAGCTATGCAGATAGACTGCATTCCATGATAATCTAGTATCTACACACAAACCCTGTAACATTGGTGCTATACAATGCATATAACAACACTACTCACACTGTCTGTAGGTCTGAAACCTTATACAAATATGTAGCTGGCCTGAGTCTGCAAGTCCTCTTGTAAGAGGTATTTCTACCTGCTGTCTGTAACACTGCTGCCCACACACAGGAAGGATGTCCTCCATACAGGAAAGGTAAAGGGACCACACCCCCATGATGTAAGAATTTATAGTAGGGGGTTGCCATGACAGTGGTAATTGGAAGTACTACACAGCATGCTGCATGCAGGTAGCAAGTGTTGGACACTGATTGGTGCAGAGGCCACCACCTGATCATGTGCATCACCTGCAGACTGAGATAGAGAGTGAAAAAAAAAAAAAAAAAAAACATAGCCATCCACACACCAAACTATCCAGAAGAGACATCATTCCCGCAACAGGTATGTGAAGTATATATGCATGTAATTGAATGTAGTACTTGGTCCATAATAATGGGATAGATGATGTTGAATGATTTATATATGCCATCAGGAGATGTTGTTGTAATGATGTCCAGCTGAACAACTGCTATGGACAATAGTTTCTCTCACTGGGGCAGTGGGCCATACCTGTCAACTGTGCAGATCAGCACTGACTGACAAGATGTAAGCCATCATAGTATGTGTTGTGTAATGATGGAAGTATATTAGTTTGGCCAATACCTGGTGGTGGAAGCAATGCTGTTATGATGGACACGTGAGTTCCAGAGCCCACCACTTGCAGGACAGTCATGTTAATGTCTAATGTAGCATGCAGAAATGCCATAGGTGTATAATAGGCTTACCTGCAATCTGTCCCTATATATACCACCCTAATGTTAGGCTGTGTCAACATGTGGCACCTGCCTTTGTTGTAGCAAGGCAGAACAGTGCAGCTGTGCAGGAAGTAGAGTAAGAGAGTGTGGACCTGATGTCTGAATGTACCCTATATATCTTTATATAGGTTACCTATTTAATTTTGAAATAGTGAAATCATGAATTTCAGTATTTCAAAATTATAATATCGAAGTCTTGAAATCCTGGAACACCAGAAGCACGAAATTCAAAATACCGAAGTACGGAGATTTTGAATTAGCGCTTCTGGTGTTGTGATGTTTGAATGGTAAGGTATGAGTTTGAGTATGTATGCATAGGTTCATAGGTTCATAGGTTTATACTAGGCTATCTGCCCCAAGGCATTTATAAGCCTAGCCCGAATTTTTGTGGCTTACGCCACCCCTTATATGAAAAAATACTGTACCCATTAGTTTGTTGTGCCTCTGTCCAGCAGTGACACAGAGATGATTCCTGGGGTAAACCTACGATCTCCCATCCACAGGTCAAGATTTCTCTTGAACAGAGCCAGCGAGGTGCTCTGCCTCACATGGACTGGGACTCTATTCCACAGCATAGGGAGTCTCTGAGTGATAAATCTATCCCTCCAGCACGTCCTATTTATATCCGTGCTAAGGTTTAAGTCACTTGCTCTAGTGGTTTTGGTGGATTTGGATTTTTGAGGTGGAGCATGTCCATTAATTCTGGGTTGGACATGGCCTTGTATGTCAGGCACATGTCACCTCTGAGCAGATGGTATGCGACTGAATAGAGCTGGAGTTTCTTCAATCTGGCAGCATATGACAGATTTTGGAGTCCCTTTATCCTTTTGGTGAGAAACTTTTGGGGTTTCTCCAATTGCTGCAGATGTCGGACGAGATACATCCCGAATGGGGCATTGTACTCGATCATTGGTCTGATAAGTGAAGAGTACAGAGGAACAATGACCTCACTAGATCTGGATGTGAATCCCTTCATGATCAGGTGGGCAATGTAGAAGGTCTTTCTAACCACTTTAGCAACGTGAGTGTCAAAAGAAAGGCCACTGTCAACCTGGGTCCCCAGGTCCCTGATAACCTCTTCTGTGCTTAGTGGATTGCCACCTATATGGTAGCTTGGGGTTACCTTGTTTTTCCTAAAGGGTATGACTATACATTTTTTGGCATTTAACTTCAGGCCATGGCTCTGGCACCAGCTATCTGTTTCCGTGAGTCCCTTCTGAAGGATATCCGTGTCCGATGCACTTTCCACTATGGCGCCCAGTTTGCAGTCGTCTGCAAACTTTGTCAGCCAAAGTCCTCCCATGTTGGCCTGTACTTCTGAGAAGTAGATGCCGAACAATAGGGGGCCAAGGACCGAGCCCTGTGGGACACCACTTGTGACCGGCTTGGAGTCTGACATAGCCAGCAACTCTAACCCTGTGGGTTCTGTCCTTAAGCCAGTTTGCAACCCATCTTGTGACATATGGGTTTACATTTAAGCTGGTAAGTTTTTCTACAATACCCGAGTGGGGTATTGTGTCGAAAGCCTTTGCAAGGTCAAGGTAGGCTGTATGGACTGCCTTTCCTCATCAATGGCCTTGGTGACTGTTTGAAGAAGTCACCAAGTTCAAAAGGCATGATCTTCCCTTGACGAAGCCAAACTGGGTCGGGTCCAATGTCTGCAAGTCCCTATATCTTTGTTTATGAGCTCCATTATGATCCTCTCCATAGCTTTGCAGACTAGACTTGTTAAGCTTATGGGGCGGTAATTACCAGGGTCCGTAGGGGCACCGCCTTTGTGGAGTGGGACCACAGTTGCCGACGCCACTCATTGGGCACGTATCCTGTGGTAAGGCTGAGATTAAACAGCTGCCTTATGTGTGGGTTTAATTCCTCATTTAGCTCGTAGCACACAGCCGGGACACCATCCGTCCCATTGATGCTGTGTTTTTAGCTTTAGAGAGAGCAGCTTTCACCTGCGCATTTGAGATGTCTGGGAGGCTACACCGCTGGGATAGTTATCTCTCCTTTAGGGGGGGAGAGGGGTGAAGATTGCACTGAACCTGTCTGCCAGTATGTTGGCAATGTCTGTGGGTTCAGTGATTTTTGTATCATTTTGGACTAATTCTGAGCATATCTGGGAGTTTCCACCCAGGTTCCTAACATAGCTGAAAAAGGCCTTATGATTGTCCTTTGAATCCATGGCAATTTTTCTCTCAAAATTGGCCTTAGTTGATTTTATGAGTGCTCATATTTTTTTACTAATAATGATCAGGGGTGACTTCCCTTTTATGGATTTTGTTCTATCATGTAATAGCTTTCTCCTCTTATTGTAAAGTTTGTTAATGGCTGGGGTCCACCAGACTGGACGTTTGCCTTTTGTGGAAAGAGTCTTGGTTTTATTTGGGATTGCCTGATCCATGCAGTCCTGGAGGTGTTCATAGAAGGCATTGCAGCTTGGGTTGTGGTTTCCACTGTCTCAGGGGCCTTGAAGGATACTACACCAGTCTTGAGTAGTGTGAAGTTTGCTTTAGAGAAGTTCTTCACTGTGGTCTTTTTTGTTTGGGGTGGGGCGGGATGTGGATTTCCAGTGAGATTAGTTTATGATCAGATCTCACCAATGAGGGATATACTTCCGGTGTGGTGCATTTTGTCCCCATGTTTGTGATAATGAGATCTAGTATATTTTCTCCTCTCATGGGAACAGTGACTAGCTGTTCCATGGCATTTGAATTTATGAACTCCAGGAACCGTTGGGCTAGAAAGTTAGGGCTTGAGTAATGTTCCCAGTCTATATTCGGGTAGTTGAAGTCACCCAATATGATGGTGTTTGGAGATACATTTATACCCTCCAGTGTCTTCAGGAAGGCTGTGTGGGGTTCCTGAGTTTGAGAGGGTGGCCTGTAGCATGCTACAATTTGTAGAGCAGTTTTGCCTATGGTTAGTTGCACCTGGATGGTTTCAAGCTTTGTGCATTGCCACCAACCAGGAGGTGTGGGTATCCTTTATGAATATGGATACACCCCTCCTTTGTGGTGTGGTCCGGTTTTGGGGCCAGAACGCATGATATGAGGTAAAACCTAATAGTGCCGGGTGCTCTCAGGAGCCTTGAACCAGGTTTCAGTTACAGCACAGACATCGATGTTCTCCATACTGAGAAGGGCCTCGAGTGCGTGCATTTTGAGATTTAGACTTCTGGCATTGAGCAGCATTACCCTCAGTTTCTTTCCATTTTTGTTTTCTAGGATGGTAGGTTTAGAATTTGAGCCTTGCCTAAAAAAGGCACTATGGGGGTGGCAAGAGCCTTAGCCAATATCCGGAATCCCAGGGTGACAGGTGCAAGCCGTCCCTTGCGAAGCAGCGTGGCTTGTCAAGCATGTCATCCCAGGCAGACAGACACTGGATCCCCTTTGAATGACACCAGACATTAAGCCAATTGTTAAAGCTGATCATCTTGTCTCTATATTGTGGCATCATTCTTAGTGAAGGAAGGATACTGCTCAGGGTTAGGGTCATACCTGCCTGGGCTACATAATCAGAGAGCTCCTCTATGTCTCTTTTCATGTAGTCCAGGGAGGTACATCTCAGGTCGTTCACACCAGCATGGACAATGACTGTGTCATATTTGTACTTGCCGTGGAGTGACCCAAGTGCTTGTGTTATGTGGCGGATTCTAGCGCCGATAGGCAGCTTACTGTGACCCTCTCCTTGTTCAGCCTGGTGAGTGGGACATCAGTGTGTCTGACTATGGAGTCACCTATGACAAGTATGTTTGGTGTTGTATTTGGCCTTAAGGGCTGTGACTGCTTTGCACACTGCTTTTGTGGTTTATGTGTTGCTTGTGGG
>NC_056746.1:1567215045-1567222545 GCF_019279795.1 Protopterus annectens
CAACAGTGTATATACCAGTATTACAATGGCAACAGTTACAGATCTACACTATGGCATATCACAACATTGCAGTCCACAAACCTTACAACCTGCAATGTGGTCCTAACATGAGCAATGAGTGTGTAATATTGAATTTTATGTTAGCACAGCAAATATGGGGAATACATACCTCACAAACACTGGAACCATATGTGTGCACACACTCCAGATAAAATATAGTGGAAGCAGTTGTTGAGGTACTCACTGCATGCATTTGTCATGGAAATGCACCTTCCAGCAAGTACACATCACCAATATCACACCAACAAATGGTCTGCTGTCCAAGACATTTGGCTATCAAATGTGCCCACTTACCTGCAACAGAGGAAGCTGTGGCTTGCACACATCTTACATGCCATAGCGCGGACCCAATACCCAACAGGTAGCACCCAGGAGTTGGACATGTAGCCATACATCACCATTGCATATACAATGGCAAACAGTGCAGACAGTCATGTATGTGGTGGGGATGTACGGGACAGGAATAATGTAGGAAATAAACAGATGGCAACCCAAGACAGATGATGTCACATGTAGCAAACTGGTCATGCAGGCTGCCTAGTAACATGCCACAACACTGAGGGATTTGCATGTCTAGCAAGTACTAGCTGTGCTGTACCCGTGTCAGCGATTGCCTGGACTCTGCAAATGTGTGGCCAATGGGTTAGAGTAATTAGATGGGACAGTTGTACCACAGGAAACATCAGCCAGGCTTCTCTACAGGTAGCATATGCATAACAGAAAAGGTCCCTAAAAGGCATGCATTGCAATGTGTACTGGTGTACCAAGACCATGTTGGAAACCTACAGACAGAATCATGTAAGATACATGTGCTGCACAACCAACACCTCACCTCAGGCCCACCATCCCCATCTGTACCGTGCCAGTGCCAGTGAACACCTGTATGTGTGACATTCATTAGCCGGGACTAGGTTATTACACATGGTGTTCAGTGTTTGGGACACTGCAAACTGACACACATGTGTGGGCCATAGTTGTCAAGCAACGGCAAAAAGGCTGAAGGTGGGGAGGGGGGTGTCATCATGACACAACAGTGTACTGCAGCAGGGATCCAAAGGATGCTATGAATGGCTGTATCTGCACACAGTCAGGGTCAGGAATTGTGGCAGACATAACCCTGACTCCACAGCAATAGTGACAGCAGTGTGTGAACTCCAAGGGATGTGCACATGAGTTGACCTTGCAATCATGCAGAGTTGGGGGACATGTGTAGGGCAGACTGACCAAATACTGGCAAATGCAGATAGCCCATGCTAGTATACCCCTGCCAGGAATACTGACTGCTGTAGTACACATAACAGTAGGTGCAACAAACCATCATGATAAGGGCGTGCACACATATGCACCCACGAAGTGTATGCATCTCAATCAGCATCAGCACAGCTAACACATTTGCTTGACACTGCATTTGATTGTACAGGACTTATGTCACATATCAGGCTCATGTAATGTTAACATATGCAATAATGTGGTCCCATAGCATATCAAGGAAGAGGGCGTCATATCAATAAGGGTGTGTACACTCCCCATAGCCACGGTAAGGTTTGATGGTTGTCAGTGTAATTGTATCATATTGGTCATACATACACTGCTGATGATGACATCTGTAAATCAGACATCAGGCATTCACAAATGACATCTGTCCACATATCATCCCAGGTATGTGTCAGACAAACACATAGGGGCTGTGATCTGCAGATCCGACATAACTGAGACAGTAATACACATTCAGTAATGGTGTATGCACCTGTGAGGTATGGTGCACAGTATATGGCAGGGTGCTGAATGGGTGCACAGCAATACTATGTACATGGGTGCAGTGTTTTCCAGGGGAAGGGGTATCACCTACTAACACAGCCCATGCATCACACACATGTATACTGTTGATAGAATGGATTGATTATAGCTGCTCTGCATGCTGTTCAGTACCATATGTTATGCATGTTGACAGATGGGTAATGGTAGGTTTGTGTGTAATATCTTCGTGCAACCTCACTTGTGTGTGTGGGGGGGTAGGGGTGTGGGGGGTTATTTTGTCTGTAAGTGCAATCTGGTGAAGTGGAGGGGTGCTGATGTATGTAGGATGTGTGTGTTTGTGTGTGTGTGTGTGTGTGTGTGTCTGTGTGTGTGTGTGTGTGTGTGTGTGTGTGTGTGTGTGTGTGTGTGTGTGTGTGTGTGTGTGTGTGTGTCCACGTATGCACATGTGTGATTGTTCATACATCTCGACTTCCCTTTGAAATCATGCAATGCATGGACATGAACTGACACATGAGACACCAGGGATACTTGTCTGATATGTAATCTAAGGACAGCTGATAGTATAATAAGGTCTGTAACATGGAACATGCATTGAGAGGGAAACTAGACACCAGGTATGCTGTTATAATTGCAATCAGCAGAAAGGTGAAAGAATAGCCACCTATGCAGCACTACAGATGCATTGGGGAATTACTAGACAACACCATTGAGTGTATCCAAATATTACTGTTATCCACATAATAAGTTAATAGAGCAACAGATCTTGCATCTACTGAGCAATAGTTACATATGACACTCCAGTGCGTGACATTATTTAGTGACTGTAGTAGCCCCTAACATATGGGGGCCATGCTCCCGATGTCTGGACAAACCCAGGGTAAACACTGGATGACAGCAGGGAGTCCTTGTCAAACAGACTCCAATCAAGTCAAAGAGGTAATGGAGCAACAGGTCATGTTTTGTGATCACTTATCTAGGCAAATAGAAGAATGATATGTTAATGACTGGTATCAATGAGTGTAAGTTTCCAAGTGTGATGCAGGATGGGGAACTTAAGAAAATAAACTTGGGACAGTCTGTAAGCTCAGGGACAGGTAGTTATGGTGGAATGTCAGAGTGTGTGTGTGTGTGTGTGTGTGTGTGTGTGTGTGTGTGTGTGTGTGTGTGTGTGTGTGTGTACTGTTGAGCAATGATGTACAGGTCTTAAAGTGTGTTTCTTGTTTCCCCTCACAGGTGGCGAGGTGGGTCAGGGTCCCTCCTGCAGGCAATCTGATGTTGGTGTTCATACAGACACTGAAAATGATGATAGGTGTGTTGAGGCACAGGCAGGGTTGTCAGAGGCCAAAACTGCACCATCATTTGACATCCCCCCGTTATCCACCCCATCCCCGCACTCAGTCACAGTGCCTATAGATACCCCATCACCAGTGGCCATAGCAGAGGGACAGTTGGCGGTTGGTGGCAGAACACAGGACAGTGTGGTATCTATGGCTGCTGTGTCTGGACACAGCAGCCATAGCTGGATGTATGGCAGGGTATCACATAGGCAGATGAACAGGGGTGCTCATGGGAGGGCTGCTGGTCATCATGCCCCTGGCAGAAGTGCCACATCTGGTACCACCAGATGCATATTTCAGGCTGTCATGGAGGCATAGACACATATGGAATGGTACACCAGACACTGTCTGAGGCTGCAGAGGACTGCTCTTTTAGCTATAAGTGACAATATCCATGATCTTGCAGGTGCCCTCCATTATTTTACAGAGGTCATGGATAGATGGTGGGGTGAGATGGTGGGACTCCTTGACCGTGGATTATCCATGCTAGAGCATGTGGTGGGAGTGGTGCAATGGCCACATGGATGTAGGTCAGCAAAACCAACATCTGGAGGTCGATGTGGACAATCCAGGACACCAAGCCACTCCCATAGTGGCAGTACCAGCCCCAGCACTGCAGGAGGGTGCTGTCCACACCACAGCAGGCCACGTGCACATGGCCCTGGTCAGTCCCAGGAGGGACCTGGTTCCAAGGGACATATGTCATCATTAGGGATACATAGCATATCGAGGCTTGTACCTAGACATGCCTGTGGAACCTCTGGCAGGCACAGTTCTCGTGTCCATGGCTGGAGGCAGTGAACTGCACACCCTGCCAGGTATGGTCTGCAGCTGTCCAACAAACACCTGTATAGAGCAGCCACATGGCAGAACTGTGTGCATGCATACTCACGCACAATACAAACACACCTAGGATGACCCCATACCTACACACACCACATCACCGCAGCCATATCAGTAATTAAAATCCCTCACTCACACACATGGTGTCAAACGTATGGCCCAGCCTAGTCTCTGGCAAACCAACAACACACCCTGTGCATATGATGATACCTGTGCCACATCCCTATCATCCATAACATCGATGCAGGGACAGGCTAATATGGTTCTAATGCACACGGTAACTGTACTACAGTGTACCAATGTACTGCTGTGTAACATGTTGTCAGCAGTAACATTTAATGCTTACATGTCAGGAAGTGTAGCTGTCCAGCCATAATGCATTATAGCTGTTATTAACACTGAGTGATTGTGGCCTCAATAATGTTATCCATTTGTGTTGTAGGTGTCCATGTGTCAGCAGGAGGATGATTTACTGTCATATCTCACAAGGGGTATGGTACTGTGGTGACACCTTGGCTGTGCCATATCCTGGGTACAGGTGAACACATGTCACAGGTCTGTATAACAGTTACTGCCTGTGCCACATGGCCAATAGGTCTGGGGGTGGTGTATACAGGTGAGTGCATGATGGCTGCTGTTAGCAGCCCTTCTACAGTGGACAATGGTAGTTGTACTGGGTGGTACACACCACATGTTTGTGTATAACACACACAGAGGCTTAGGTGTTGATGCACTACACAGAGAATACTGTACACATGGATCTATGTACCTGTGCAAGGAACCCATTGTAGCCTATGTAATCCCACCAAGCCAGAATACACAGAACAACACATTGTGGAATAAGCAGTCTGCTAATTTAATGTCATTGACAATGGTAGTGGCAGGGTATATGTCCCCTTCCCCATTGTAGTGCAATCCTCAACATGGTAAACATATGTGTGCTGGTGTGGGTGGCACACCCCTACCCTTTGGAGGATGAGAGGTGCTGCAGAACCACAGATAGTGTGATAGACAAATACCTAACCAGTTAATATGAACTGTACAGTATTACAGCCAGCTACATGGGGGGATACACTCAACAGTAATCGCAATTATGCTGACTGTGTCCACAACAGCCACACCCAGCTCTCTCTCTCTCTCTCTCTCTCTATATATATATATATATATATATATATATATATATATATATAGCCCAGTATCACTACACACCTATACAGAGGGGAAGAGGCCATTTACACAACTAACAGAAGCTGTGATGGAATGTATGTCCACAGGATGATACCTGTGACATACTACCATATGCCATGCAGTTCTTGGACAGATGACCCCCTGGGACATGTATATTCTGCAACCTGAAGTAGATCTCTCTACATACACACACACTCTGACTTGGCAACACTGGGACTAGACCCTTACCTAGGTATGTAGTGCTACTGATGTGTGTGGCTTTAATTGCACACACCACACAGCTTTTAGGATGAGGTGTGTTCCAGGTTAAATGTTACATGCAGAACATCCCCAGGCATGTACAGTATGTTAATGGGGGATGTAATAGTTGTATATGGGCAATACATAGTGTGACATGCCGTCATATACACATTGACAAACACATAACAGTCAGACACACATCTGAGAGACCTGGGCCTATCTGTGCTAACTACCTTGTCAGTGTGTCCATTGTGTAACAGGTAGGTTGCACACAGCACATGCATAACTGAGGTGGATAGTGTTATCAGTTACCTGTATGATTGATGGTTACAGTGGTCACCATACAGTGGTACATGGGACATGTACCAGAGTTACCATGGTGTAATGACCATATACCCATCACCCACACCCTACTGTGGATATTGTACACACTGGAACCCATGATGACAATCTGACATACCCACTCAACTCATGTGCACATCCTACATACATCAGCACCCCTCCACTGCAATACAACCCCTTGTCCATCCCAAGAGTGCTACTACAGGGATATGCATCTAATGCACATGCCACAGGCATTGTAGGGTGATGCATTTTCATGACTCTCTTATAGGCAGCAACATCACTATCCCTAATACTGTGTGGCAATATGTATTGTAATAGGAGTATGTGGACTTGGAATGCTGTACCCTACATATATATATATATATATATATATACACACATGCTCACATACACACACTTGCCAGAACTCAGTAGGTATCCCATGCCTATCAACCCATTTGTACAACAGTGTGGTTCTGGTACTGCAAAGCCCAGGTAGCCCTTAGGGAGAGGAGCATAACAAGGTACATGTAATGTCTGGTACAGCAGCAGCCACATCTAACTATGGCAATGGGTGGTAAAGCGGGTATGAAGGGCCTCAGGGTATTCCCAACTACAGGTCTACAAACACACAGACACGGAAATTCTCAGTAATGCACATGTACACATTTGTCCGTACTGGGGTGCATTGGTGCAGGTGTTCATAGGTGTGTACTAGGCTATTGTCCATGGAGAGATGGGAAGTGTAGGGGATGTGTGCACAGTGGTATCATGCCACCTGCCATGTGCCAACAGGCCATCTATCAACAGACACCACTGTAGTGACCCTCAGGATGAGGGTGACATGCATCAGCCAATCCTCTGGGTGCCTCCTGCAGAGGGCCAGTGAGGTGCTCCAGTTGACTTGTATGCAACATGTATTACATAACATGGTTAGTGTCTGTCTTGGAGACCTGTACCCAAGCAAGTTGACTGTGGTAGTGTAGTTGAGGTATCCATGTCATGTGGTGTGTACAGGGTGTTGAATCCTATCTGTGGCATTGATAACACAGCTGGGCAGACATGTCAGTGTCAGTCAAGCATAGACTACCTGTACATATCCAAGATGGATACCTGACATCTGCACATCTGTACAGGGACTGATGGACATCAGCTCACCAACTAGCTATGCATTAGGATGAATGTGTTGACAGATAGACATCTGACACTGATAGATATGCCATTACTACATGATGACAGCCCTCACTGACATGTGCTATACACACAGTAGTTTACATTTACTTTCCACATGTCAGATCATTATCCAGTAGGAAATATATCATGAGACACATCTCACACACCAGAAACATGACAGTGAGGACTCAGAGTCCATCTTTGCATACAGGGGTGTTTGTTTCCAGTACTACAATTAGCAATCGACTATTACTTGGGAAAGCACTGTCACCAGTAATAATGTAATGATACACTACATGCCAGTATGACTGCATGTAACCTGGGATACTACCCTTGTATGTAGTACATTCACATGGATAAGAGTGTTGTACAAGCCATATATACTCATGTGTCCCAGACAGGAGACCCACAACACTTGCTACTTTAATGACAGCACATAGACGCATGTTATGTACATGGAATTACATACACTTATTACAGATGTCATTACCCTGCTATGTTATCAGACTGGAATGTGAGCACTTATTAGCAGGTGTCAGTATTGCTGCAATATAACAGCTAAGCACATTTGCAGACT